>NC_051066.1:80568734-80726234 GCF_004664715.2 Peromyscus leucopus
AATGGAGCCCCAGCCAGAGGCAAAAAAAAAAAAAAGATCCCACTGGCCAAAGACAGTGCATGTGGAGTTCTATAGGAACGGATGCAGCAGACTTCAACAGTATGATGATCCAAGAAAAGAGCCAGACAAGGCAGCTCACACCTGCAGTCCCAGTACTGAGGCTGAGACATAAGGATCTTGAGTTCAAGGCCAACTTGATGATATAGTCAACTAAAAGTTATCCTGGGCTACATAGAGAGACACTATCTCAAAACAAAAAATAAGCAAACCAAAGAGCAGGTCAGGAAGATGGCTTAGCCTCTAAAGAACCTGCTGCCTCAGTGTGAGACCTGAGTTCAGATCTCCAGGACCCACGTGGAATCCTGGCATGGTGGTGAACACCTAGAATACCAGCCCTAGGGAGGTGGACACAGAAGGATTCCTGGGACTAGCTGTAGCAGGACCGGTGTGCCCCAGGTTCCAAAAATAAGGTGAACTGATGAAGGAATACACCCAACATTGACCACTGGTCTCCACATGCATAGGAATATACCTGTGAGTGCACCCTTATGCACATGTACATGTGTACACACACACACACACACACACACACACACACACACACATTACACCCTTGTGCACACATACATACACATAGATATACACATATATATGCTACATCCTCATACATGTATATACATACACAAACCCATATACTGCACCCTGGTGCACATGTCCACACACACACAAACACATACATCTACTACATCCTTGTGAACATACACATATACTAAACAATGTGCAAACATGTACAAACACAGCAAAAAGAAGGAGAGAAAATACTTCTGGAGAATCTACGTAAGTATTTTGGAAACTAGGGGGTTTGGGTTTGGTTTTGTTTGTTTTTCCTTACATGGAAAGAGTCAGACATTTGTTCTGATGTTTCTGTTTAGACAGTATTGGAGGATTAATAGATAATTGATGAGAGGGGCTTTTGATGAATTATTTCAGCTAATAAGCACAAAAAGAATTTTTCTTTTCTTTTCTCTCCTCTTCTCTCCTCTTCTCTCCTCTCCTCTCCTCTCCTCTCCTCTCCTCTCCTCTCTCTCTCTCCTCTCCTCTCTCTCTCTCTCTTGAGAAAGCTGTCCTGGAACTTTCTGTGAAGATCATACTGGCCCCGAACTCACAGAGATCCACCTGCCTCTGCCTCCTGCGGGCTGGGATTAAAGGCGTGTGCCACCATGCCCTGCTGGACTCTCCCTCCTTCCTGCACAGCCTCACTGCAGATTGAAACTATGAAGAGGAATATTTTCACGAACAGTCTGTTTCAGCTGTGGACTCTCGTGCCCCATCAACTGCCTAGGTAAGGTGTACCCAATAGTATAATAGTGACAAGCCCATTGTAGGGGTGACCAAGCTCTTTATAATTTGATTTGGGGACCACACCACTGGAGAGAATTCATGTGTAGTATTGTAAACCTGGCCGAGGTCAAGCAGTGGTGGCACACGCCTTTAATCCCAGCACTCAGGAAGCAGAGGCAGGTGGATCTCTGTGAGTTCAAGGCCAGACTGGTCTACAGAGCGAGTTCTAGGACTGCCAGTGCCACACACACACACACACACACACACACACACACACACACACACACACACAAACACCCCCCCCAAAAAAAAAACTGTCTCAAAAAAACCAAAAATAAATAAATAGACCTGTCCCTGTCCAAAAGCCTGGGGATTGGGAAGTCATAGACCCTAGAGGGGAAACTCTGGCTGTTATTTTGCTAATAGACATGATGTACCTGACAAATTGCCTTTTAAATGATTATACTTATGTCCCTAGACAACTACTACTGTCAGCTTTGGTAAGAGAAGCTTGTTCTTGCAGTGGGCAGAGACTATTCCTATCTGATCTGTTAGTTATTTAGCTGCGTTGTGTTCTTACCCTGCAAGGAAGTGTCACGAAACACAACAGAATCCGCTTATAAGAGTTTTATTAGAGATAAAGGGACAGAGAGTGCTCAGGCCTATGGGAGAGACACGTGCGTGGAGAAGAGGAGAGAGAAGAGAGAACCGGGAACATGGCGCTCTGCTTTAAAACCGGCTGGGGGCGTGGCCAGGTCACGTCACTACTCCACGCGTGTGCGTAGATCACATGGTCACGTTGCACGCTTACGTGGCCATGTAACGTCACAGATCCTGGTTATGCGAGACGCCTTGACCCGGAAATGGCTATCCTGACTGGAATTGGCTAGGCAGAAGTGTCTGCCTGGTATATGCTTCTGTGGGGGCATGTTGTGAACCCTTCATTCCCAACTCTTTCCTTTTTAAAAAAAGAAAAAAATTGTGGTTGACTGGGTATGGGGGCGACATTTCTCTCAAAGACTGCTTCCAGATGAATAGTGGGCGTTGGTTGGCTCTTGGGGGGGGGATGAGGGGGTATCTTGTGAAGTCCTGGGATGATGGTGGAGGTCCTGGAATGACGTTCTGCCGTCCCCTCATTCTGCAGCTGTCCATCCGTGCTGTGGTTGGGGACCTTCTGTTTGACAAGATACTGTTGACATAGAAAGAGCTTAGAAAGAGTCATTATTATTTTATTTTGGAGTTGGCATTTGTCTGAGGTAGATCTGGCCTGCCCAGATAGAGGCATGTGACATTTACCTGAGGTAGATCTGGCCTTAGTACTCTGTTTAATTTCTATCTGAGACAAGCCTCATTAGATGTAGTTCATTTAAGGCACCTGTTTTCCTTAGGCAAGCCTTGCTGGAGGTAGTTCATTTAAGGCACCTGTTTCCCTTATTAGGTTAGCACTTAGGAAATGCAGGTGATCAGTTGCTGAGTATTGAACAATGATAAATTGTTGTATTACATTATTCCTTACCGCCTGGATATTTTTGATGGTCCTTTTGCCTCCGGCTCTGTGTGGCCTTGGTTGGGAAAGGAAGGGGTGATACCTTATTCCTCTGGAATTGGTGACAAGGCAGTGGATCCTGATGTCCTCTGGAGCTTGAGAGTGAGAGGGCCTGTTTGTTTCACTGTATATGAA
The DNA here is from genome assembly GCF_004664715.2 of Peromyscus leucopus. Taxonomy (NCBI): domain Eukaryota; kingdom Metazoa; phylum Chordata; class Mammalia; order Rodentia; family Cricetidae; genus Peromyscus; species Peromyscus leucopus. The sequence goes on from NC_051066.1 coordinate 80,571,757, forward strand.
GAGAGATTTTTCTGGGATGGAGGTGAGATAAAAGGTTTTAGGTGAGACAAATGGACCCAGTGAGGAAAGTCCTCAAGTTTAGCAGCTGTGGGGGTTACAAGAATTACCTTGAAGGGTCCCTGCCACTTAGGGGAAAGGGGTAAAGGGCGCTGGCCTGGAGGAAAGAGAAGAACCTGATCCCCAATGTGTATTGGAGATGGGCAAGGATTGTCACACGGCTGAGGCAGTGAACAGTCCGCATAGCTCCATGGAATAGACCTTAGGTGACATAAAAGAGGAGTTAACAGGCTATCTGGAACAGTTGGAGGCTTGGAAAAAGACCTGGTGTTAGAACTGGTCTGAGGAGATATTTAACTTTTCCTGATGGTGGGCATATGGGTAAAATCGAGCTGTAACCCTGGGGAGGTGGGAAGCCTCCAGCATGGCCATTATATGGCCTGAGTTAGATACGGATCCCCCTTTTGATGTGAGAAGTCCACGCTCCCTCCAAATAGCAGTGTGGGACAGGAGGATATGAAAAGCATATTTGGAGTCTGTAGAGTTAGTGGCTAGGAAAAGTAGGAGAGCTGCTGGCGTGTCTGGGATGAGGCGAATGTGTGGAGCAAAAAGAAATGGACGCTCCTGCCTTAGCTAGGAGATCCCTCCCCATTAAAGGTACAGGGCAGCTTGGCACCACTAAGAATGTGTGTGTGAGAGGGATGCCTCTGAAAATACAATTAAATGGCGGTGTCTAATGAGGCAGGTAAGGCTGTCCTCTGTACCTGAGAATAAAGGAGAAGTGGCAGCCCAAAACTCCCAGGACTGAGTCAGTGGCTCTGGTGTCCAGAAGGAAAGAAACGGATCACTTCCCTGCTGCGTTCTGGGTTCCCTGCCATGTCTGTAGCCAAGCCTAGGTCTGTTGGAGGTCTTAGATTGATGTACCCATGCATCTTGGTGCCTGGGGGCAGTCAGCTGACTCTTTGTCTTTCTAGGCAGCACTTTTAACAAGGCAGTTGATGGCCTGGCAGGGCATTTGATAGCCCGTGGCCTTTTCCTCATTTAAAACAGGGACCCAACAGCTTTTGGAAGTCAGCGAGTGACAGCACTTGGCAATCTTGTTTTCGGGCTTTTATCTCTTCCCTGGCACACCTTAAATGCCACAGGTGACTCTTTTGCCTGTGGGGTCAGGAGCCTTGCTCTCCAGATGCTTAAGTTTTAGTCGGGGAGGTCTGGGGAACAAGAGATAGATTTTCGTCCTTATCCTGAACTATTTACTGGTTTTAGGGCAGCCTTACGGAGGCCTGTCAGGAGACAGGTAATAAACCTATCTCTGGCTAGACAGCCACTCTGGGTGTTGTAGTCCCAGTGTGGCTCTCGGTCAGGAACCGCCTCAGCTCCTGGGGGGTGTGAAAAATTAGTTTGATGAATTTCGTCTGCATGAGTCCTAGCCTGCTCCCATACCCGCCTGAGTTCCTCAGAAAGTCATGAAAGGTGAGACTATAAGATTGAGTTATATATTGAAACTGTTTAATAAAGGAAGCAGAATTAGATGTATAAGAACCCAACTTACTTTCTATCTGAGAGAGTTCCTTTAGAGAGAGAGGATGGAACATGAATTTTAATTATTGGTTCCTTAGCAAGATCTAGAGTCAGAGATTCCGGAGTCAGAGAATTCTTTGGTTTATGTATAGCTAGGAGCATATAAGCAGGAGAAAAGGAAACGAGAAGAGACAGTTTAGCATTGAGAAAGAAGAAAGCAACTCTTTCCATTTGCCTGAACGCCAACAGTGATTAGATAGCTCCCGTAAAATATCGGGATCCAAGGAGCCACTCGGCGGCCATTTTTTGTTATTTTCTAAAGCATACTTTGGCCATTTTTTGAACATAGACGAGTTAGCTTAGAAATCTTTATGTAAGGCATTAAACTGAGAGGTTTTAAAGCTTCAACAAGACAGCCTAACGGAGAGGAAGGACTAACAGGGTTGGAAGCCTTATTTCCCATGTCTGCAGTGGAGGCAGAAAAATAATAAAAAAAATAAAAAATAAACGTGTTCCGGAGCCAAGACCTCAGGCGTCCCCAGGGTCAAGGGCGGATCCCAGGCACAGGCTGCTCCTCGACTCGTCAGCCCGAAGCAGTGGCCCCCTCCACGGTGAGGGAAAGGATTCCCCGGGAATCCAGACAGCGTTTGCCCCTTCGTCAAGGAGATGGACATGCCGGCCTCACGTGGCTCCCAGAATGCACCAACGGCGGTGGCCCTAACGCGAGAAATATCTCAGGCTGCAGACGTGGGAGACGGCTAGAAAAGTTAGGCCTGCGATAGGGGCCGACCATAGCCAATGAAGACCGTGGTCGGGGGTTCCCCCGGTCTCAAGAATACATGTGAGGCGCCGGACGATCAACGGTCATTCTCACAGATTCAGGAAACCGTTTACGCTGGCCGAAAAATGGGGGGACTCACCAATCGAAGAAAATGGTGTTGGATGCAATTTGGATGCGGTTCAGGTGAATGGAGAGCGGTCTGTCGCGTACGGAGCAGATTACCCGGTTCGCGGGTTTCCAGGCACAGGACGCCCAGAAGCGCCCGCTCGGTTTCGGCACCAAAATGTTAGTTATTTAGCTGCATTGTGTTCTTACCCTGCAAGGAAGTGTCACGAAACACAACAGAATCCGCTTATAAGAGTTTTATTAGAGATAAAGGGACAGAGAGTGCTCAGGCCTATGGGAGAAGAGAAGAGAGAACCGGGAACATGGCGCTCTGCTTTAAAACCAGCTGGGGGCGTGGCCAGGTCACGTCACTACTCCACGCGTGTGCGTAGATCACATGGTCACGTTGCGCCTTACGTGGCCATGTAACGTCACAGATCCTGGTTATGCGAGACGCCTTGACCTGGAAATGGCTATCCTGACTGGAATTGGCTAGGCAGAAGTGTCCGCCTGGTATATGCGACTGTGGGGGCGTGTTGTGAACCCTTCATGGTCAAAGTCATGAAAACCAATGACTGCTGCATGCTCAGCAGTACGAGATCTCTATATCACTGCCTCCGAGGCACTGCTGTTGAACGGCAGAAGAGGAGTTAGAAAGAATGGGCATGCTGGAGGAAAGGTATAGCTCTGTGGGACACTCATCTGGGCATCACGGCTGTCACATTCACAGCACCGAGTTGCTGTGTGTCGTTACCTGCCCAAGATTTGCGCAAGTTAGGTCCTTTAACATTGTATTACAGAGGGGAGTGGAGCTTATGAGGCCCCACCCCTCAGTGAGGATGTATAGGCAGTTAATGCTTGTGAGGGGAGAGAGAGACATTTTCTTCAGTGGTGTAGCCACTGGGAAAGGACCCACGGTCTTATAAATAACCTGTTATCCATGCTCGTGTAAGCCATTCTAATTACACTCATTGGCTACACTCTAATAGAGACATGAACATAGAAGGCTGACTAGTTGGAAAAAGAAAGAACGAGCAGGAAGGAGTCCAATGAGAATGTGGGAGGGTAATGGGGGTGTGTGAAAATGATCAAAATACACTATACACACGTGTGAAAATGTCATAATGAAGCTCACAGTGTATAACTAATACAAAGAAAAAACAGAAATTATACAATACAAAAATGTCTGTGGCTAGGGATGTGACTCAGTTGGTAGAGCACTTGCCTAGCATGCACAGAGCTTCAAGTCTGGTCCCCAGATCTGCAAAAAATGGGTGTAGTGGCAAAGGCCAGTAATTCCAGGACCTGAGAGATGGAAACAGGAGGATCAGAAGTTCAAAATCGTGCTGGCCTACATAGTAAGTTTGAAGCCAGATGCAAATAATGAGACCCTGCCTCAAAACAAAAACAAAAATAAAATGAAAACAAAACCAACCAAATAGAAGAAGACATCTATGTAAAGGAGGAAAAGAAAGAGAGAAAGCCATGACGAAACAGCTTTTCTTATTCCTAGGTGAATGATGCCATGAACTAGGGAAGAAAAGAAAGAAGGAACATTGCTTGTAGGTGCTGATGGTTTCCTGAGAGAAAGCCCAGGCCCAACGTCAAACCATGTAATCATGGAAGGGCTGTGGTCATTCTTGAGTAGAGTCCAGGAGAACTGCCTGCTTTGATGAATCCTTGTGCCAAATCCTGGTAGTGGCCTAAGCGGATTGTATCTACATAAGCCAGCTGGGACTGTCCCAACATAGCTCCCGTAGACACAGAATGTCATGGAGCAGGGGAGAGCCCACGAGTGGCGTAGAGATGGCAGAGAAGTTCAAACAGCTCCTGATTTTCCACAACCCTTGTCTGTTTTTGTTTTTCCCTTCACTGTAGCACGAACCATTAATAAAAACAAATCTGGAGCCAGGTATTGGGGTGAATGCTGAAAGAACAGAGAAACAGAACAAGCCACATCCAACCTTACCTTGCAATTCCTCAGCTGATCTTGTTTCCTCAAACTGGAAGCCTCTGAGTCCTCACCTAAATGGATCTCAACTAAACTGCTGCTAAAAGCCTAAAAGCTTAAAGGGGGCTAGTTCCTGATCATCACTCCTTATATACCTTTCTGCTTCCTGCCATCACTTCCTGGGATTAAAGGTGTGTGTCACCATGCCTGGCTGTTTCCAGGGTGGCTTTGAACTCACAGAGATCCAGATGAACTTCTGCCTCCTGAATGCTAGGATTAAAGGTGTGTGCTACCACTGCCTAAACCTATGCTTAATATGGTGGTTGTTCTGTTTTCTGACCCCCAGATAAGTTTATTGGGGTGCACAATATATCAACCACACTCCACTGCCTAAATTCTCTTTTTATAATACAAGGTTTTAAGTACGAAATAAGTAGAGTGAGAATTTAATGCAAGTACTAGAACTGAATTTTCATTATGACACATGAACTAAACAAACAGAAATTAGATCTTTTCATGTTATCAGCAACACTTTTATCTTAGCAACTTTTCTGGAGAGGTGATGCTTCTGAAACTAAGTCTTAGCTTACCCAAAAGGCTTAGCGTGTCCTGCCACTGTCCTCAGCCAATGAGCAGCAATTACTGTCACAAGGCCTGTATGCTAGCTTTTTAGAAGATGCTATTAATCATAATTAAACCATATAGTGTGAAACATGCCTACTACCTGAAAGAAAAAAAATAAAGCCCAACACATCTGTAAAAGTGTTTGTCAATATTCAAAAATAAAACTTGCCCTGGGCTCCATATCCCAGCCCACAACCCCTAGTAGAAGACTGGAGGCTGCAGAGGTATGAGGAACCCCAGAGGCCACACCAGGTCCCAGAAACCCAGAACTTCAGAAGCAAAGTTAACACCCAAAACCCCAGAGGCCAGGCAGGCCACTAAAACTCCAGTGGAGACACACTACTGGAACTGAAGATTTGCTGGTCACTAGAACCATCAGACCACTCAGGCCAGAAGACCAGAGAGGAAACAGAAAGCCAGGGGGGAAACACCCAAAAAGCTTCCATCCAGCAAAGATCAACTCAGAATCAGCACCTAAACTGACAATAACCCCAAATCCAGATGACTAGAGAACATCATAAAAACACAATCAACAACACCCAGGGCAATTTGGCACCACCAGAGCCCAGCCATCCCACTACAGCAAGCCCTGGATATTCCAACACTATGGAAGCACAAGAAAATGACCTTAAATCCAATCTTAGGAAGAAAAATAGAGGCCCTTAAAGAAAACATGAACAAATCCCTTAAAGAAATCCAGAAAAACACAAACAGATGAAGGAAATTAATAAAACCACTTAAGACTTGAAAATTGAAATAGAAGCAATAAAGAAAACACAAATTGAGGGAATCTTGGAGATGGAAAATGTAGGTAAGCAAACAGGAACAAGCATCACACACAAAACATCTGGGACACCATGAAAAGACCAAATCTAAGAATAACAGGAATAGAAGAAGGAGAAGAAACCCAGCTCAAAGGCACAAAAATGTCTTCAACAAAATCATAGAAGAAAACTATCCTAACCTAAAGAAGGAGATGCCTATAAAAGTACAAGAAGCTTACATAATGCCAAATAGATTGGACCAGAAAAGAAAGTGCCCCCATCACATAATAATCAAAACACTAAACATACAGAACAAAGAAAGACTATTAAAAGCCACAAGGGGAAAAAGCCAAGTGACATATGAAGGCAGACCAATTATAATTACACCCAGCTTCTCAATGAAAACTCTAAAAGCCAGAAGGGCCTGGACAGATGTCTTACAGACTCTAAGCGGCTACAAATGCCAGCTCAGAGTATTATACTCATCAAAACTTTCAATCACCATAGATGGAGAAAACAAGATATTCCATGACAAAACCAGATTTAAACAATGACTATCCACAATTCCAGACCTATAGAAGGTGCTAAAAGGAAAACTCCAACTTAAGGAGGTTAACTACACCCATGAAAACACAGGAAATAAATAATTTCACACAAGCAAAATCAAAAGAAGGGAAACACATATAAACACATACACATATCACCACCAGCAGCAGCAGCAGCAGCAACAAAATAACAGGAATTAACAATTATTGGTCATTAATATCTCTCAATATCAATGGACTCAATTACCCAATAAAAAGACACAGGCTAACAGAATGAAGGTGAAAACAGGATCCATCCTTCTTCTGTATACAAGAAACACACCTCATCATCAAAGACAGACGTTACCTCAGAGTAAAGGGTTGGAAAAAGATTTTTCAAGTAAATGGACCAAGAAGCAAGCTAGTGCAGTGATCCTAACACCTAACAAAATTATTCAAACTAAATATTCCAACTAAAATTAATCAAAAGAGATTGGGAAGGACACTTTATACCTATTAAAGGAAAAATCCACCAAGATACTGTCTCAATTCTTAGTACCTATGCCCCAAACACAAGGGCACCCACATTTGTAAAGGAAACAGTACTAAAACTTAAATCACACATTGACCCTCACACTTTGATAATGGGAGATTTCAATACCCCCTTCACAACAATGGACAGATCATCCAGACAAAAACTAAACAGAGAAGTACTGGAGCCAAATGGACCTAACAGATGTCTACAGAACATTTCACCCAAACACAAAAGAATATACTTCCTTCTCAGCACCTCATGAACATTCTCTAAAATTGACCACATACTCGGTCACAAAGCAAATCTCAACAGATACAAGAAAACTGAAATAACCCCTTGCATCCTATTGGACCACCATGGATTAAAGCTGGGTTTTAACAACAGAAGCAACACAAAGCCTACAAACTCATGGAATCTGAACAACTTTCTACTTAAATGACTACTGTGCCAAGGAAGAAATAAAGAAATTAAAGACTTTCTAGAATTCAATGAAAATGAATGCACAACAAACCCAAACTTATGAGACACAATAAAAGTGGTGCTAAGAGGAAGGTTCCTAGCACTAAATTCTTATATAAAGAATTTGGAGACATCTCATACTAGCAAACTTAATAGCACACGGAAAGCTCTAGAACAAGAAGAAGCAAACTCACCCCAGAATAGACAACAGGAAATAATCAAACTGAGGGCTGAAATTGATAAAATAGAAACAAAGAGAACAATATAAAGAATCAATGAAACAAGAGTTGGTTCTTTGAGAAAATCAACAAGATAGACAAACCTTAATCCAAACTAACTGAAAGGCAGAGAGAGAATGTCCAAATTAACAAAATCAGGAATGAAAAGGGGCACATAACAGACAATGAGGAAATCCAGACCAGCAGTAGGTCATACTTCAAAAACCTGTACTCCCCAAAACTGGAAAAATCTAAATGAAATGGACAAATTTCTTGATAGATACCATCTACTAAAGTTAAATCAAGAACAGATGAACAATTTAAATAGACCTGTACCCCCTAAGGAAATAGAAGCAGTCAGTAAAATCTCCCAACCAAAAGAAGCCCAGCGCCAGATGGTTTTAGTACAGAATTCTACCAGACTTCCAAAGAAGAGCTGATACCAATATTCCTCAAATTATTCCCCAAAATAGAAGCAGAAAGTACATTACCAAATTCATTTTATGATGCCACAGTCACCCTGATACCCAAACCACACCAAGACTCAACAAAGAAAGAATTACAGACCAATCTCCCTCATGAACATCGATGCAAAAATAATCAATAAAATACTGGCAAACCACATGGAAACCTGGGCTGGGCTGTTCCCAAGGACCATGTCTGGGCCCATGATCCTACCATAGCTGGAGTGTGTGCTGTTTGTGGCCTGTGTTGCCACCAAAGGCCACACTGATGCCCAGGATCTGGTCCTCCATCTGTGTGCTTCTTGGTGCCCAAAGGGCTGGGATGCTGCTGGACACATACAGACCTGAGTTACCGGCCTGAGCTGCAGCTGAGGCCATATCTGGGTTTGTGGCCTTGCAGGTCCTGTCTGCGGCTCCTGTTGCCATCAATGGCAGTACAGACACTCAGAATCTGGGCCCATACCCGGGACTATTTGGGGTTGTGTGGGGGTTCAAGGGCCATGCTGCCATTGGGCCCATGCTGATTTAAGCGACCTGCACTACCAACCAGGACCATGGTGATATCCAAGCCCAGGCTGCTGCCAAGGATCATATCTGGGTCCATGACCCAATCACATCTGGAGTTTGTGTTGATGTCCATGGCCTGTGGCACCACTAAGGACCACCTAAGTTCAGGTTAGTGTCCAAGGATTGATCCTGTCAGGACCATGCATATCTGAGTAGCCTGCACTGCCACCCTGGGCTGCCGTCAGGGGTTGTGTCTACATCGGTGTCCCTGTCACAGCTACGGTCTGTGTTGATGTCCATGGCTCCTGTTATCACCAAAAGCACCAAGGACAGGGCTGCACAGAGTCGGCCCTGCCCCTCACTGGATGCAGCACTAGGGAGAACTGGCCCAGCCCCTCCATCCCCCACCCGCACAAGAGGCACAAGTGATTGGTGCAGCAAACGTGTGTGGGAGATCTAGCCCCATGAGAGTGGGAGAATTGGCGCTGTCTCCCCACTGGCGGCAGCACTCAAGGAGAGCAGGCCCTGCACCTTACCTGGGCAGCACACTAGAGCTGGCCCTGTTGGCAGGGGTGCAGGTGATCCAGGCCTGTGGGTGTGAGAGCGGGAGAGCTGCCTCTGCCCCTCCCTGGTATGCTATGGGATGGCAAGGGTAAGGGAAATATGCCCTCCCCTCCCGCCTGCCTACCCCTTGCCATCTGCAACAGGTGGGAGAGCCAACCTTGGGAGCATGAGAACAGAAGACCTGACCCTGCTCCTCACCAAGTGCACCAATCCAGAGAATGGGCTCTTCACCTTACCTGGGCAGAACAGTGGAGCTGGCCCTGACGGTGTGGGTGCGGGTGAGCTGGACTTGAGAGTGTGAGAGCAGGAGAACTGGCCCCGCCCCTTTCTGTCTGCTGCCTTGGGTGAACTAGCCAAGGCACTGCTGGAGAGTTTGCCTGGGTGGTGATGATGAGGGAAAGGTGGAAGGCTGACCAACCCAGCTACCACCCAGACCTAGAGCCAGGACTGCGAGGTGGCCCACCCCAACACCCACCTCATCTATGAACTGCTGGAGCATGTGAAGAGGATGAACCTACAAATCCAAAGCTACAAGGTCTCCGTGACAAAAGGCAACAATAGTTTATTCAAGAGGAGCGAGCCCCAGTGAGGGCCCAGTATCGAGGGTGTAGCAGAAGCCAGATGCCTCAAACCAGACCAATGACTCGTTGCAATGAATACTTACAAATAAAGATACATAGGCTAAAGGATATACTGTGTGACTCACTGGGCCACATTATAGCTTCCATGCTGAGATTTTTTTATTTGTTTTTTGTTTGTTTGTTTGTTGTTTTTTGTTTGTTTGGTTTTACTTTTAAATTTTGTTTTGTGGGGGAGGTTGCAAGGGTAGAGGGCAGAGGCAAGGGGACAGAGAGATGAGTATGAATGCATAATGTAAAATCCACAAAGAACCAATAAAAAGTTTTAAAAAGTACTGGCAATCTGAATTCAAGAATACATCAAAAAGATCATCTACCATGATCAAGTGAGCTTCATTCCAGAGTTGCAAGGATAGTTTAACATATGAAAATCTAATCAATGTAATCCACCATATAAACAAACTGAAAGAAAAAAAAAACATATGATTATCTCATTAGATGCTGAAAAAGCTTTGACAAAATCCAACCCTCATTCATGATAAAAAGTCTTGGAGAGATCAGTGATACAAGCAACATACCTAAACGTAATAAAGGCAATATACAGGAAGCTGATAACCAACATCAAATTAAATGGAGAGAAACTCAAAGCAGTTCCACTAAAATCAAGAACAAGACAAGGCTTTCCACTCTCCATATCTATTCAATATAGTACTTGAAGTTCTATCTAGAGCAATAAGACAACTGAACAAGATCAGTGGGATACAAATTGGAAAGGAAGAAGTCAAAGTATCACTATTTGTAGATGATATGATAGTATACATAAGTAACCCCAAAATTCTACCCGAGCACTCCTTTAACTGACAAGCACCTTCAGCAAAGTGGCTGGATGCAAGATTAACTTTAAAAAATCAGGCTTTTCTATACACAAATGAAAGACAAGCTGAAAAAGAAATCAGGGAAACAGCACCCTTCACCATAGTCACAAATAATGTGGTATAACGCCAACCAAGCAAGTGAAAGACCTGTATAACAAGAACTCTAAGTCTTTGAAGAACAAAATTGGAGAAGATACAGAAGATGGAAAGATCTCCCACGCTCATGGATTAGTAGGATTAACATAGTAAAAATGGCTATCTTACCAAAAGCAATCTGCAGATTCAACACAATACCATGAAAATCCTAACAAACCTTTACAGACTTTGAAAGAACAATACTCAACTTCATATAAAAAAAAAAAACAATAGCTAAAACAATCCTGTGCAATAAAAAAAACTTCCAGAGGTATCACCATCCCTGATTTCAAGCTCCACTGCAGAGCTATAGTAATAATAATAAAAAAAAAAAAACCACATGGTATTATCATAAAAGCAGACATGTGGATCAATAGAATTGAATTGAATTGAAGACCCAGATATAAATCCACACCTCTATAGATCCCTGATTTTCAACAAAGAAGCCAAAATTATACAATGGAAAAAAGAAAACATCTTTAACAAATGGTGCTGGTATAACTGGATGTCAGCATGTAGGAGAATGCAAATAGATCCATATTTATCACTTTACACAAAACTCAAGTCCAAGTAGATCAAAAACCTCAACATAAATTCAGTTACACTGAACCTGATAGAAGAAAAAGTGGGGAATAGCCTTGAATGCATTAGCACAGAAGACAACTTCCTGAACACAACATCAACAGTGCAGACACTAAGATCCACAATTAATAAATGGGACCTCATGAAACTGAAAAGCTTCTGTAAGGCAAAGGACACCATCAATGGAACATATATGGTAGCCTACATATGGGAAAAAAATCTTTGCCAACCTCACATCTGACAGAGAGCTAATTTTCAAAATATATAAAGAACTCAAGAAACTAGACATCAAAAACAAACAAACAAACAAATAATTCAACTAAAAAAATGGGGTACAAATCTAAATAGAGAATTCTCAACAGAGGAATCTCAAATGGCTGAGAAACACTTAAAGAAATGTTCAACATCCCTAGCCATCAGGAAATGCAAATTAAAATGACTCCATCTTACACCTGACAGAATGTCTAAGATCAAAAACATGCTGGAGAGGATGTGGAGCAAGAGGAACTCTCCTCCAATGCTGGTGGGAGTGCAAACTTGTGCAGTTATTTGGAAATCAGTATGGCAGTTTCTCAGAAAATTATGAATCAATCTACCTCAAAACCCAACTATACCACTCTTGGGCATATACCCAAAGGATGCTCAATCATACCACAAGAACACTTGCTTAACTATGTTCATAGTAGCTTTATTCATAATAGCCAGAACCTAGATGTCCCTCAAGCTATGAAAGGATAAAAAAAAAATGTGGTACATTTACACAATGGAATATTACTCAGCTATTAAAAACATTGACATCATGAAATGTGCAGGCAAATGGATGGAATTAGATAAAATAATCCTGAATAACCCAGACCCTGAAAACAAACATGGTATGTACTCATTTATAAGTGGATATTAGCTGTAAAGAAAATAATAACCATGCTGTAATTCACAGCCCCAGAGAGGCTAGGTAACAAGGAGGGCTCAAGGCTGGGGGAGTGGAGAACGACACTTGGCCCTCCGTGGGAAGGGGAAATAGAATAGATTTCATGGGATGGGAGCATGAAGAATCAAGTTGGGGTAGGGGAGAGAGACTACTGAAAGAGAAGACTGGGAAACGAGGAGGGCACTTTGGATTGAAGTAGAAACCTGGTCAGAGGAAAACTCCCAGGAATCTACAAGGATGATCCCAGCTAAGACTTCTAGCAATAGAGGATTCATAGCCTAAACTGGCCATCTCATGAGAGCAGGCAAGACTTCCCATGGAGGGACTGAGACAACAACCCAGCCAACATAAACTTCAACCTACAATTTGTCCTCCTACAAGGTGTTCTGAGATTGGTCCTAAGCCAATTGTCATGAGAGAGACTTCATCTAGCAACTGATGAAAACAGATGCAGAGACCCACAGCCAGACATTAGGCAGAGCTTGGGGAATCCTGCAGAAGAGGGAGAAGGAGACTCATAGGGGCGAGAAGGGTCAAGGACACCACAAAAAACCCACAAATCAACTAATCTGGGCTCATAGAGGCTCACAGAGACTGCACTGACTATCAAGGAGCCTTCATGGGACTGAACTAGGCCCTCCGTGTATATATTACAGTTCTGTAGCTTGGTCTTCTTCTTCTTCTTCTTCTTCTTCTTCTTCTTCTTCTTCTTCTTCTTCTTCTTCTTCTTCTTCTTCTTCTTCTTCTTCTTCTTCTTCTTCTTTCTCCTTCTCCTTCTCCTTCTCCTTCTCCTTCTTCTCCTTCTTCTCCTTCTTCTCCTTCTTCTCCTTCTTCTCCTTCTTCTTCTTCTCCTCCTCCTCCTCCTCCTCCTCCTCCTCCTCCTCCTCCTCCTCCTTCTTCTTCTTCTTCTTCTTCTTCAGCCCAGTCTGGCCTCGAACTCACAGAGATTCACCTGCCTCTGCCTCCCGAGTGCTGGGATGTAGCTTGGTCTTCTTATGGGACTCCTAACAGTGGGAACAGGGGCTGTCTCTGACTCTTTTCCCAGCTTTTGGGACCCTTCTTTCCTACTGGGTCACCTTGTCCAGCCTCAATACAAGGGGAGATGCTTAGTCTTACATGTTCTGTTGCTATCCATGGGAGGCCTGCCCTTTTCTGAATAGAAATGGAGGAAGGGTGGGTAGGAGGAACAGAGGGAAGGTAGAGGAGAGAGGCTGGGAGGAGAGGAGGGAGGGGAAATTGTGGCCGAGATGTAAAAATAAATAAATAAATAAGAAAGGAAGGAAGGAAGGAGGAAAGAAAGAAAGGAAGAAAAGAAAGAAGGAAGGAAGGAAAGAAAGAAAAAAACTTACATAAATTCTAAAATTGTAGCCATGAATAATCATAGTATTTATGCATTTCTTTTATGAAAATTTTCATGGGTTTAAGGAAAAGGGTCAAACTGAGTTTATTTCAAATAGAAGTTCGTTTAGACACATACAAATCAAACTAGGCTTGTTCACCTGTTCTTACTGGTCCATCTGCTTTGAAGGGACTGAGGAAGTGTCAAACCTGAGGAGTCCTAAACGACCCCTCATCCTCAGATGCCCCTCTGAAAGCCCAGAGGAAACAAAACCTCATAGCAGATGCAGAAAGGGCTTCTGGGTGATGCCTGAGGACCAGAGTCCTGGTCTCCACCCTGACTCGCCTTCTCCACTCAGCTGAGGCTCAAACCCATTCCTGCCCTGAACTGGCTGTGCTTAGGGTCCTACTCGGCAGAGTGAGACTTCAGAGGCCCCCAAGTAAATCAACTTCTTTTACAGAAAAAGAAAAACAAAACAAAACATTTTATTTCACAATCACGTGAGTTTGCCTGGCTTTTTTTTCTTCCTTTTCTTTCTTCCTCCCCTCCTTCCTGCTCCCACTCTTTCTTTTTTGACAAGGTCTCCCAGGCTGACGTGGAGCTCACTCTGTAGACAAGGCTTGCCTAGAGCTAACAGCGGTTCTCTTGCCAACGACTCCTGTGTGCAATCACCATAGCTAGTTCTGTGGGTTGTTTGTTTTATTTTTCCTTTTTATGGCAGCCTGCGTTAACCATGCTGGCACACAGTGCCACATGTCTTCCCTGACAATTACAATGGCAAGAATTCCATGGTAGGAAAGAGATTCCGAATAAGGAGAAAAGGGAAGGGGGCCATTTTATCCCATTATGAAGACTATCTCATGTGTTTGAAACATTGGCTATAAAACAAGATGGAAAGTGATTGGACTTTGAGTCAAAATGATGGTAGTAGTCAACCAGAGGGAATGATGTGTGCCGTGTCATAGGGCATGAGCTTCTCATGTCAACGCAGTTACTGTTCCGACTGTGCCAACAGTTGCAGTAGCTCTCAGGAAATGAAGAAGCATGTTCAGGAGTCCTGCACCCAGCACAGAGCGGCAGTTCAGACACCAGAACACACAGATTCCCGACTGCCTGGCTTGAAGACTGCTGATACTTAGGCACAGCAGACATGACTCTAGACCGCTCGGGGACTTCACTCTGGATCCTCAAGGACTTACGAGTGTAGATCCTCTCAGTAACTTTAGAAAGAGTGCCCTGACTTCAGAACGCTGCTTGGGGGTGGGGAGATGGCTCAGTGGTTAAGAGCACTTGCTTTCAATCCTGGGGACTAGAGTTTAAGCCCAGCAATCAGCTCCAATGACTTAACAAATGCCCATAACTCCAGCTCCAAGGGACCCCGTGCCTTCTTCTGACCTCCTCAGGCATGCACACACCGAGACACATATACACAGACAGGCACAAACACAAACACATAAATAAAATAAAATGCCGAGAAAACTACTCAGGGCACATTTCGCAGGCATCCTGAGCTCACTTTTACAAAAAGATATTTGTGTCATGGCAGCTCACAACTGTCTGTAAGTCCAGTTCCAGGGGATCTGAGGCTGTCTTCTGACTTCTGCAGGCACTGAGCACACACGTGGCTCACAGACACATACAGACAAAACACCCATACACACGAAGTAAAATAAAAAATAATTTATATTTATTTATGTCACAAAAACAAGTGCCGATGACCCTTTCAGATAGCAGAAGTAGGCTCACCAGAATGTGACAGGTCACCAGGGTTCCATCTGTCTTGGTGACTCTACTCAGGCCTGAGAGCCTCTAATGGATATTTCAGGCCCTGTCTAGAAGCTGGCTGTGTGTTGGAAAGTGGGTCATTTTGTACAGTTTGAGAAGGAAGCGTAGACTAACTGGCCGGGTCCACATGTTTCTTTGCTTTGTAACAGAACACTCAGGATGAACAGCAAGGATAGGTTGAATGAATAAATGAATGAATGAATGACGCCAATTCCTATCACTAAGAAGAGAACTTTATTTACATAAAGTGGGATAGTGACTCTTCCTTGGAGGAACACAGTTTTCTCAGCCTGGAGAGAAATCAGTACATAGTGTTTTATTGCTCTTAAACGTATCGTTCTCACATTGTGCTGGGTGTGGGACCGGGGGCCTGACTAACTTCTAGGTTATTCTTGGACATAAAGTGTTCTGGCTCTGAATCAAGACAAATTTGGCCCTTTAAAATCTCTGAGGTTTGTGGCAGGTCCTAAAGACGGTGACAACACCATAATAGGCCCTTTATGAAGGTTTCTGCACTCAAATGACATTGAGCCCGGCGCTCGGCAGCACTGACCTCCGGAGTGCCTGTCAAGGGAAGGCCAATGCTCTAGACAGACGGGGCTATAAAAGGATGCTGTGCAGCTGTGGGGGGAGCTATTTTGGGATCCCAGGGGGTCTCATTTGTGCTTCAGGTTAGGAGGCTTCCAAATGGAGAGGAGAATGTTCCAGGGCAGGGAACATGACCAGACCTCGCCCTCCTTCCTCCTACCAGGCAGCATCCCCCCTTCGGCTCAGAGATGTCACCAGCACTGGATCCTTGAGCCCTGTGGGAAAATGGGAGAAAAACAAAAGACAGAAAAAACGAGCAGGCCATCTCCCAGCCCAGAGCCATGCTCAGGGAAACTGCTTCCTCAGCTGTGTTCTAGATAAGACTGTGCTGACGTGTGCAGGATGTGCCCAAGTGCCAAGGCCTCGGGCTCTTGCTGCCTTTTACATGCACTTCAGTGGCTTTCAAACCGAAGGAACCTGCAAGTTTAGGTGAGGAGAGGGAGATGGAGTCATCTTCCCAGCTCGACTCTGGCCCTCAGCGGAACAAAGAAGTCAATTATTTCTCCTCAGATGCCCCAGACAGGAGAAGCTCTGCCCTGGGAGCCTTGAATAGTGTCTCTTCTTTACTTCTTCCTTCTACCTAACCTGAAATCATCTTATCGTGTTAGGTTAGAGGCCTGGTGTCCTCTGTTATCAGCTCAGGCTGACTGGATATGATTAATGGCCGCCATCTTGAAGATAGATCTAATGGAACATCTCACATTGCTTAAGGCTGTGCACTTCAGAGCTCCGCACGCTTGGGGTGGAACGCTGTACTGTTCTCCTCTAGCTGTAAGGCCTTTTGTAGGTCATTACTCAGAGTCATATTGTACCACAAGACAGGAATAGCTATCATACTTATCTCATGGGATTGTGTTGAGTTAAATATCTAGCCCCATGCACATCACATGCTCAGTGGTCCCAGGTCATTTTAGGGTTGGGCGTGTGGCCTAGTGGCAGAATATGTTATTTGCACGAGGCTGTGGCTTGATTCCCTAGCACCATGTGTATAAAAACAAGCCATCTGTTTTTGTAATGGGTATGTGGTATCTATATCTACTAGTGAACGGGGAAGCAAGGCCAGTGGTACGACACTTAAGGTTTGAAGCACACGCTGAAAGGCTCTGGCAGGCATGGCAAGCAAACATGGCGCCAACAGGTTTTGCCCTTCTCCCCCCTTTCCCCTCTTCCCTGCTAAAAACCATTAGATGACATTCCTAAAGCCAGCCCCTAAGGTCCATTCCCTCATTTGGCCACTGAGTCACTCCTGAGACAAAATGTCAAGGTCCAACCATCAAAATCCATTATTTGACTAGTATGTCCAGTCAGGATTTACCAGCTCACTCTAGTACAGACTCCCCCTTTTTCTCCTTAAAAATCCACTCGTGCAAAAAGACACCCATTTGCTGCTTGCTGCCTCTGCTCGCTCCAGAGACAGCCCCCACCCCCACCCCCACTTTCCCCTCCAGGGTAATAAATCTCCTTTATGATGAGAACTGGGCGTCGAGTGCGGCCCGTACTGACTCTGAGGGGCTGCCCTCTCTTACACTCATGACCAGGATCTTCACATGCTTTATCTGTTGAATGACTCTTCTGTGGTGATTCGAAACCTAACCCCCAATGTCCTTCCTGGTATTTGGAGGCAGGGCCTTTGGGAGGCAATTACATAGAAGGATGGAGCCTTGATGAATGAGATTAGGATCCTTACATGCGATACCCTGAGAACTCCCTCACTTCTTCTGTTGTGGGTGAACTCAGAGAGAAGTTGGCTGTCTGTGAACCTAAAAATGGGCCCCACCAGGACTATGGGAAATACAGTTCTCTGTTTATGAGCCACCAAGTCTATGGTTAGTTGGTATATCACCCCAAAGAGACCAAGATCTCATGGAGAAAAGCAAAAGAGACAAGAAAAAGCAAAGAAGAGACAATGTGGGAGGAAGTGATGGGAATGGAACCACACTTTGCTGACCCTGGTGTTTGGAGCTCTGGTACTGTCAGCACAGAAGGGCAGGTAGTGAAGACACAAACATACCTACCTTCAGAACAGACAGCGTAGCCTTGCCTAAGACTTATAACAATAGAGACAAAGTCTATATTCTCACCCACTTGAAGAAATGAAGGCTCGGAGAAGTAAAAGAGTTTACTCAAGGTCACACAGTGAGTGGCAGAGGAAAAAGCAGGTCTTTTGGTGTCCCTGTTCAAAACTGTGTAGATCTAAGGACTACAGTCAGACTGTATTTTTAGAAGACATTCTGAGTTTAGCCAGATGGTTTCTTGTTGGTTTGTTCAGTTTTGTTATCAACCAAATGAACAATATGAGACGGGTTAGACTTTCCTTAGGAAGTCTGCCATGTATGTGTGCACAGTCTGTGCTGCTTTGAACTTAATGTTCCCTGAGAAAGGGGGCCTTGCTGAGAGATGAGAAGGGAACACAGACTAGGGCAACATTAAATAGATGTATTAAATGCAAATCAGAGCTGACTTAGAGTCCATCTCACTCCAGTTAGATGACTGTTATTAAATACACATACAACAACCCTAAACAAACAAACAATAAATAAATACAGTGATTATTTGCTGATAAGGACTATGAGGAGAAAAAGAGAATCCTTACATGTTATTCATAGGAATATCAACTATTCAGCCTCTATGGAAATGAAAAAAATAAAATATAAAACATACTACTGTTTCATCCAGCTATCCTTCCCCTGGGTGTATTGTGAAAGAATTAAAGTCAGCATACAGCAGAGATACCTGCACATCCATGTTTATCATGGCACCATTCACAATATCTAAGATAAGGAATCAGCCTAGATGCCCATTAAGACATGAATGGTTAATGAAAATATGGCACAGATACAAAATAGAGACATTCAACCATAAAGGAGAATGAAACCCTATTGTTTGCAGGAAAAATGGAAAGAACTGGAGGGCTTGCTGAGCCAAATAAGCAGACTCAGAAGGAATCACATGACTTATGTGAGGAAGGGAAAGGGTTTTGATGACCTGAAAGTAGAAGAGACACTAAGCAACACATGGTATTTGCATGTGTGGAAATGTCACAGTGATTCCCATTAAGTTATACAATCATTATGTCTTAAATACGTAATTTGAAAGAGATGCATATATCCCTAAGTAAAACTTGGGATGACTAAGGTTTCCGACATCCAGCAAGGATAAAGAGTTGGATGTGTGCAAAAACTTCTTGTGATGAAATGCACCCAAACTCAAGCAAAGCCTGAGCAACTGTGAAACTATGTGCTGCTCAAAATAGCATCTTGAGGGACTGGCAAGATGATTCCATGTGTCAAAGGGGCCTGTCACCAAACTTAACATTCTGAGTTCAATCTCCAGTACTCACATGGTGGAAGGAGAGAACTGACTCCTGCAAGTTGTCAGTTCTACAGGCACACACACACACACACACACACACACACACACACACACACACACACACGCACGCACGCACGCACACACGCGCACACACACACACACACACAGATAGACAGAGATAGACAGAGACAGACAGACAGAGACAGAAATTTTTTTAAGAGAGAGAGAATCCCCCATATTCTCAAAAAATTAATCTTGAGATGGAAAATGGTGGATTTGAACAACTAACTCTTTCTGGGCCTCGACAAGATTTAACCAAAGCAAGTATGTGGCTGAAGTAGGGTACTCTAGAAAGTACTGGGATGCAGCGGTAGAGTGAGTGATGGGATAAAACACATGGACTGTAGAATTATAAGTGAAACAGAGAGCACTAAGGCCATGTGCTTGGGGACATTATAGGGAAAAGTGAATTTATTAGTCATGGTGAGCCATCAGAAAGAGGATCCACCTCAGAGGAGGTGAACTTTACCACAGGTCAAGGCAAGGGACTCATTGGTAAGTTCAAGAGCAAGCATCCCTCACCCTGCAAACCTCTGCATCCTCGAGCCCTGTGCCTCTGGCTTCATCACATGGTGCCAATGTTCTCACAGAAACCAGTCTTCAGGGTGAAGACCTCTGGCTGGGCTGCCTGAGGTCATAAGCTCCTGAATTTTTGTATCTCCCAGTTCCAGTGGCCTCTTCTCTTCATTGACTCGGTGGGTGACCACTTCTGAGAGACAGTGTGGGTTCTGGAAACTGATGGCAACTTGGACACAAATTTTGTAGGATCATCTGCATGATGAGAAATGCAGTCTGAAGTGTAAAGAGAGGTGAGAGGCACTTTTGTTTAAAATCAAAGGTCCAGCCTCTGAGGACAGGCAATTACCACAACTGCTTTTACTAAAAGGCTCTAGTGCCTCAGTTGGGACCACAAAATAAGCAAACATAGGATGTACCATGGTAACTCAAGGAGTGTCTGTCTAAAGGCTTGAGGATATAGCTTAGTAGGTAGAGCGTTTGCCTAGCATACTTGGAGCCTTGGGCTTGACCTTGGAACCACATAAATTGAGCATAATGGCGCATGCCTATAATCCCAGCACTTGGGAGGTGGAAGCAGGAGGATCAGGAGGTCAAGGCTGTACTCTTCCATGCTCAATGGCTCAGATATCTAGAGGGTACTCTCCACACACCTGTGGGTGTACTGACAGATCATCTCAGGCATGAGGAGCCCTCTTAGAGCAGCCCACATGCCCAGCCAGGGAGAAAGGCTCATGGAAGCTCCTCTGGTTCCACATCCCCTGATCTATACACATACAGGCCATAGTGTGACAGAGCTGCCGTAATCCTTGTCCCTACCCTACCAGCTGGCAAACAGGCAGGCGCAGCCTCCACACTGGCCTGTCTGGTCTGACCTGCTGGACTACGAGAGAGAAGGAATACAGCCTGAAGCAGTCATGATCCTCTCCCTCACACACTGAAGGCTCCACAGCTAGAAGCCAGGAAGAAGATTCAAGAAGCAAGGAAGAGTTTTTGACCTTGAAAGTTATTTTGCTTTATTTGTGTTTTCACTCATTTTTTTCTCACAACTTTAATTGTATTTACTCATTAATTCTTTAACTTGGATCTTTTCACAGATTTTCATATATTGATCTTATTCCATGACTATATCTGTTCTGGAGCTATTCTATATTATCTATGCCACATTCTTTTCCACAACAGTTGGTGTTGTAATATTGTTGCTTTTTAGACTTTTCTTATTATATTTGCTCATTTGTGTTACAGAAGTCTGTCCTCTGTTCCTACCTTGTGGGATCACCCTGAGGTCATCAGGTTTGCAGGCAGCCTTGTCATCTCGCCAGCCCATAATATTGTTGCTTTTCACAATTTCTTCTCTCTGAACAGTGCTGGAGATGGAACACGTAGTATGAGAGCCTTGACACTGAACAATACCTCAGCTGAGCTGAGACCTCAGTGGAGAGAAAGTGTATCATCCTCCATCCACAGCTTAGTCCTGTTTAAAGTGAGGTGCAGACTTCAGGATTAGGGACAGGACAAGGGCTGGGAAGACCCAGTGAGTCAAAGCACTTAGTCTGCGAACATGAAAACCTGAGTGTGGACCCTCAGCATCCACACAAAAGGCCAGGCACGCTATGCAAACACATCTAACTCCAGCGCTGTGAGGATCAGAGACAGGAGGATCACTGTGGTTTGCTGGCTGCCAGTCCAGCTGTAGGTTGAGTGAGAAACTCTGTTTTAAGGGAATTAGATGGAGGGTGGGTGGGGCAGGACATCTGACATTCTTTCTGTCTGTACACTTGTATGCATGGGTATACAGACAGACCACATAGGTACATAACACACACACACACACACACACACACACACACACACACACACACACAAAGAGAGAGAGAGAGAGACAAACAGACAAAAATTCCTAAGGAATGTCCTGCCCAGGTTGGCACAGATATAGGGTAAGGGATAGGGTGGACTGAAAACCTACTGCTAGACATACACTCATATAGAACAACAAAGAGAAATAACAATTGTTGTAGAAGTGGCCATGTTATCACAATCACTAACTACCTCTTGTATCTTGAAACCACACAAGGAAAACCTTCTGCAAATTGAGTTTTGTTTCTGGCCGAAATAAATCAGAATTACACATCCTCTAAGGCCCACTACAAATTTTAATTTTTCATGAAGTCTTTCCTAATTACTATAGTCCCTAAGGAGCCCTCTTAATTTCTATAATTGTCTGCCTCGCCGATTCATTAATTAATAACTATCTATCGAATAAATTCTCTGCACATGGTCCAGTGCTGGGGGTGGGCTGCTATGAGACAGGACCTTGGATTCCTCAACTCCACACACGGAGCAAGCCCTCCAAGTCTCCAAGAGAACTGAAATCAGCTACATGGAGGGAGGGAGTCTGGGGACACTCACTTGGAGGGTATGAGTAGATGGTTTCCTAAAAGTCAACTAGTTCTAAAAAATATGGGCTTCTATGGTTCTCAGAGAAATTAAATTTTTCTTCAGAGTAAAACAGCAGGAGACAAGAAAGATCCATAGGTAGAGGTGCTTACTGCCAACCTAATGACCTGAGTTTGATTCTCAAGACCCACTCCCACAAGGCGCTCTCTGACTTCTTCATGCATACTCCATGGCCTTCACACACACACACACACACACACACACACACACACACACACACACACACACACCAAACAAACATTTAAGAAAATTTAACTGAAGAAGGGTGAGGGACATTCCAAACAGAAAAATGTTGTGTGTCAACAATCTCTACAGGAGTTAGTGTGGGGTAAAAGAGGGAGAAGATGGCTGGTGTTTCCATTGGCAAGCCACAGAAAGGGAGTCTAGACACACAGGAGCAACCAGCAGTTAGTGTGGGTTTGGTATCCTAGGCACTGTGGAATGGTATGAGGAATGGTTATTTCACAGGAGGGACCTGAAAAGAGTGGGCAGTATGGCTGGTCCAGAACATTTCCTACGCTGAGATCCTGAGGTCATGACCTAAGGTACTGATTACAGATGAAACACAGGACAGACTAAGGGGATCGTTCAAAAAAGAGACTATCCAGGACGGGCACAGGGGGGAACAAGAGGTAAGAAGGGAAACGGGATACCACAAGTCCAGGCTGGACAGAGGAGAGCTTGGCCACAGTGGGCCAGGTGCCCCAACAGTACAGCCAACAGGACAAAAGAGGCTAAAGACCCACAGTAGAGAAGTGGAGTCAACCCTGCAGAGCTGTGTTTAAGACAGGAAGCTAATGTTCCAGTCCTTTTTGTGTTACTGTGACAAAGCACTCTGACCAAAAACAACTTGAGCAGATGGGGCTTTATTTGGCTTACACTTCCAGGTCACAAACCATCATTGAGGAGAGTCGGAACAGGAGCTAAAGACAGGAGCCCAGAGACAAGAACCATGGAGGAACCCTGCCTGCTGGGATGCTGCTTGCCCACTCACTGCCTTGCTCATTCACGTATAACTAGCATTCTTCTAGAACCCAGGACTACGTGCCTAGGGAAGATACCACCCACAGTGGACTGCGTCATCCTACACCAATTTATAATCAAGATAGTCGCCCACAGACATGCATACAAGTCACTCTGACATTGGCAGTTCCTCAGCTTCTCCTCTCAGGTGACTCTAGGCTGTGGTTAGGGCTGACCGGGACAATCCAATAAACCCAAGAGTAGATGCTTTGAATCTGGGAATTAGTGGCCTAGGCATGCCTGCCTGCATATTTTCTCTCCTCAGTCCCATTTTCTGCACTTCTTTCTTACATTCTTTCAGCCTGGTAGTAGGGAAAGGATGTGGCAAATAGAGCTTCTTCCACGGGAGTCCTTGACTCCACCCAGCCACGGGTCTAGCTCTAGAACCTTACAGAAGTTACCTAGTCTCACTCAGTCTAATGTTTCTTTTGTACAACAGGTGAGACGGTAGCAGCAGCTTACCAGGAGCCACGAGGATTGGAATACATGGAAAGTGTTCGATTGTGGTGTGGCCACTGCCCAGTCGTATCAGCAAACACTCAGAGGCAAGGGTAGAAGAGGAGCCCAGGGAACCACTGAAAATCGTACAGTCCCCCAAACTATTTTACCATGGGAAAGGTTAGGGGAAAGAACATCTTCAGGCATTTGCCGTGTGCCAGACACTCTACTAACTCTTACAATGTCCCTCCAAGGTAGCTGTTATCCCCACTTTATAGACTAGGAAGTCACAGCAGAGACAGGCTCAGGAGCTTGCCCAAAGTTTAGCAGCCAGTGGCTAGCATATGTTCTGGTGTATTTGAAAATCCCAGAATATATTTCAAGTTGTAATCATCTCATTTCATACAGCTATTTTAAAACCTGGACAAATACCTATTCTTCCTGTAATCAGCAGGCCAGGTGGAGTGGTAGGGAAGGCAGGTCGTCTTAGGGCGTTATCTAAAAATAAAGGGCTTTGGGGCTTCCGGGTAGAAGAGCCAGGCGCTGCTGCAATGCTGCCCAGAGCCAGTGGGAGAAAGGTAAACTGGGAAGAGCAGAGAGAACTCCAGCCATAGAGAAAAGACAAGAAAGGAAGATGGGTGAGCGTGTAATGCGTTTGAAAGAGATTTCCATCTAAGATTGCTAAAATAATACAAAACATTTCATGCTTAAAGGGATAAACTTCCTTAATCTGACACATACTCTTAATCCCTAGATAAAATGCCTCTGTCCCTGCAGAATGGGTCCAGCTTCCTTATACACCGATCCCTAAGGCTCTGGACAAGGCACACAGTGAGTCCTCCTGTAATGGGGTTCTAAACATCCAAAACAAAACGAACAGGAGACTCCAGAGTCCATAGCACCAGAGTTGAAAGCTTGTTCTTATCAATCTAAGGCTGAACACTGGGGGGGGGGGGGGATGCGATATCCCCGAGGGAGGGGGAAATCTCCTTGACAAAGAGTAGTTTGAATAGAAACCTTCTTTTCATGAGAGCTTCTCAGGGTTCAATATTGTGTGGTGTGGGTATTCAAGGCTGATGTTAATAACATACCCACGTATTCAAAATGATTTTGAAAGTATTTTGAAGATGACTGTCCTGCTGCTAAGAATGCCATGGAAAGGAATCTTTTTAACTTTTATTTATGATGTGTGTGTGTGTGTGTGTGTGTGTGTGTGTGTACAGGTGTGCTTGCACTACTGCACACAGGTAGGGAGGTCAGGGAACAACTTTAGAGAGTTGGTTCAATCCTCCCATCCCACTGTGAGGTTTGCTCTCCCCAGCTGGGTCACCTCATCCTCCTGGGGAGTCTGTCTTCCTCAGGCACAGAGAGGACGTTTGCCTGTCCAGCATCCAGGGGACAACAGGGTGGTCTGCTGTAGAGTTTTGTTTTTCTTTAAAGACTTAGAGGAAAGATCAACAACAAAATAAATAAGTACATGAGAGGGAAGGTCCACAAACGCCTGTATCTGAGACAGTCCTTTACAAAGATGCTTTCTTTATGTTTCCACTTTTCACACGTGTGAGTGTGGTGTGCGGGTGTGTGCACAGCTCTTCTGCATGCATGTTGGTGTACACGCATTGGGGGCCCAAGGTTGATGCTGGGAATCATCCCCCATTGCTCTTCCACCTCATTCATCGTGGCCGAGTCTCTCAACCTCACCCAGAACTCACCGGGAAAGCTGGTCTCCTAGTCAGTTGGCTCTAGGCAAACCCCGGTACTCTGCCTTCCAAGGCTGGAGTTACAGGCAGGCTGCCCACCCCACCCAGCAGTTATGTAAGTTTCTGGGATCCAAATTCTAGTTTTCACGCTTTTGCGATAAATGCTTTAAACTATTAGGCCACCTCCCCAGCCCCCTAAGGAATTTTTTATTCTGTCAGGTGTTTGAAAAAGTACTCTAAATCAAATGATTAATTACTCAACATTTACTGCTTTTTCTGGGCACACAAAATGAAGGAAAATACGGAATCTATTATCCGAGGGGTTGTAGCTGATGTAATACAATGTGCTACAGAGTGTACACTGTAGTAGATAACGAAGTCTATTTGTACACAAACATGCTACACAGTGAGATGAAAGAATTAGCCTGATAATTCTTCCATGGGCTTCAAGGACCTAGGAAGCCAAAGAGAACTCCCGAGAGATGCCTTAGGCTGAAGTTTCCTAGCAAATCAGTGATCAATTTAGCATTCATTTGCCTCCTGCTGCCCTGAGTCCTCTGGAGAGTCAAGAAATTAGTTCTGCTATTCCTACTTTGCTTCAAGAAGCCTGCTTGCTATTCTTAGCTTTCCAACCGAGTCTGGTGGGAAAACTGTGGAAATCCTGAGCATTAAGAACAGATTGGGCAATTAAAAAAAAAAAAAAAGAGCAGATTAAAGCATTTTTTTTGTAGAAGTTGAGCATATTTTTTAAAGAAAATGTTTAGAGCGAAAGGGGGGTACAAGTGGACTTTTGCCTCCAACAGGAACATGGTGCAAGTTGGAAGAGGATCGAAGAGCACAACCAGTTGCCCCCCATCTCCATCCTGACCTCTGTAGCTTCTATCAGGAGAGGGGGTGGGGGAGTCAAGGGTCATTTCTCTTAGTTACCCTCCATCTAGATCTTCCATGCACTGTTACCTCCACCCAAGAGAGCTGGCACAGACATGGAGCTTGGAGTTATCACCTACTGACAGACAACTTCCCAGCTCAACCTTGGTCCATATTTCCACACACTGAACACTTGATTGCTCCCAAGTTCATTGTGTTGGTCGTGAAGACTCACCCTGCATTATCTCGGGGGATTGACCAAGCTTCCTTGCTCGGTAATGACCCAGCTCATAAGGGTTAGTTTGTTGTCCTTGAAAATTCTGCCAGGTTTATAAGCCTTGTGTGGCCTGACAATATAACCACAGGGTGTCTGTGTGGCCACTGATTGTCCCATCTCTCTTGCTGCGTTTCAGGCATTTAGACAACAGTTGTCCTCACTAGACCCAAAGAGGGAACAAAACACAACCAAACAAAAACATAAGAGGCTGGATATTTCTGGGTGGCCTCGTAGTTATCTTCTTTGTCTCTCAAAAAAGGGCTGATGTGTTACCTTATCAGCTGCCCCATGCGGATTACCCAAGGGACAGTCATCTATTGTCTGTGTGTCTGATAAACTGTACTTCTCTCAGGGGATGTGGCCAAAGCCAACTACCCCAAGGGCAGAGTCTGCAAAACAGTGACACCTGCCTTGCACAACTGCGCCTGTGCTGTTACTTCTGGAAAAGCCTCCCTGGAGCTGTCGATATGCTCAGGCATGACTTTCCCATGCCATGCAGATCACCAGCATTCAAGGCCCAGCTCACGCATTGCTTCACCGGGATGCCTTTGTTGGCCCACCAGCTGAAGAAGAGTAGACTGGCATAAGCCAGCTGGCTCCCAAGGGGATCTGCCAGTCTATGGGCATTCACAGATGGTGACTCCAGAGTGAGAGTGGTCTGAAAGTCTCTGGAGCTCAGAGAAGGGGTTCACTGCCTAAAAATTGAAACGGTAAGGACAAAACAGCACAGTGACCACTACAACGAAAATAGATGTGTGGGACTAAAGGTTTGTGGTAGTGGAGAGAGCTAGGTCATTATGGGATACAGACCCTTGCTTCAGTGACTATGAATCATGACCCAAAGAACAACAGGAAATCTCAGAGACCACCCAAACAACGAAAGATGGCCAGTGGGGAACAAAATGGGTGTAGAATCTGGTTCAGGTTCCAATGCCATGTCTCTTAGTTCCTAGTGACAGCCTCTTTACCTGTAAGCAGAAGGAGTGGGACCCAACCCTAGGCTGTAAGGATGGGTAAAAGACACTCTTCCCAGTGTGCAGCAGAGAGTCACTGGTCCTTGGTAGCTCTCAATGTTCTAGCTCTTTTCTGTCGTAACACACACATACCATATGTTCCCTGACCATGATTGGACACACAGACCCTGGGCTGGGATAAGACTCCAACACCAAGTCCTATCAGGCAAGAAAAATGAGAGTCTACCTGGGGCATTTCAAGTATGGCTTATTTGGTCTAAATCAATTCATCTGGAAGCATGCATCTTGTTACTAGAAGATGGCAGTGGCTATAACAATTAAGAAAAGGAAATGGACAGAACAGTTGTGGCAAAAGTTGCTTATGTCTAGGCTGCCACCAAGATGGTTTTGGATTTTAAAAAGCAGCAAAGAAGGTTAAGGGACAGCCAGGCTTGGGGATGGCCAGACTTGGGGACACACAATGTAGCTCACTGTCAAAGGGAGCACCACACAAATAGAGAAACCTAGCTAGTGAGTATGTCCAGTGGCTTTTTATAATCAGAACTCTAGAGGTAGTCATGAGGAATGTCTGCCCAGGTCAGAATCTGATCTATACAACCAGTGCACTTCAGCCTGGTTCTTATAATACTGGGTTACAGATGCTGGGTTACAGAAAATCTGGGGAACCTGTGACCATATGTAATGATATGAAAACCTTGTGTTCTGGTTTGCACTGTCTTATGTTGGCAATCAGGCAAAGGTAAACTTAGCTATCATCAGAGTCTATGTGGTCTGCAACCCCCAACATGTAAGGGGCTGATGGTTCTCTAAGAGCACATGAACTTAGAAAGTCAATGATTGAATCCCCTCTGTCTAATAATGTTTCCCCATGAGTGTACATTCTTCATCAAAAGTAACATGAAATCCCAATTAAACTGTCTTGGGAGGTCTTCTGTTTGTTATGAAGGAATATCTGTCATATAGAATTTATCTTCAATAGATTTGTATGCATTCCTATTGTTAATATATCTTTCTTATATATTAGAAGACTCAGCTAGAGCTAGGTAAGGAAAAGACCCTTTCCTTCCCTCCAACGCCCTGTCCTTTTTGTCAAAAGAACTATACAGCAAAGGCAGCAGACACAGGGAAGAGAGGAGATCTAGATTGCTGTAATTCACACAGTCCCTGTTCTCCCGTGTGTATACTAGAACTGCCAACATGGCTCAGTGGATAAAGGTGCTTCCTGCCAAGACTGAAACTTTGAGATCCATCCATGAGGTCCACACAGTGGAAGGAAGCAACCAACTCCTTAAAGTTGTTCTCTGATCTTTACATAGGCAGAGTGGTGTGGGCACATGAGCATGCACACACTCTCACACACTAAACAAGTCAACATTTAATGGCATAATAGGACTGTTTCATAGTACGATTTAAGAATTGTGGGAGATAATGCAAGCCAGGTGTGGCGGCACACACCTTTAATCCCAGTGCTTGGGAGGCAGAGGCAGGCGGATCTCTGAATTTGAGGCCAGCCTGGTCTACAGAGTGAGTTCCAGGACAGCCAGGGCTACACAGGGAAAACAGAAGGTTGAGAGCTGCCTGATGTGGATGCTGGGTCTCAAACTCTGGTCCTCAGCAAAGGCAGCAAGCGCTCTCGACTGCTGACCAGCCCCTCGTGTCGCTGGAACACGGCCTGCTCGCTCACTTGTGCATCTCCCATGACTGCATCTCATCTGACAAAGGCAGAGTTGAACAGCTCTGAGGGAGCCTGACCGGCTCGTCTGCCAAGACACTGTGTGACCTGACCCTTAACCAGCCCTGCTCTCCTTTTCTTGTTTGCTCTGAACGTCTAAAAAGCATTTGGCTAGATTTTCTAATTTTAGTAATGGAGTTGAGCTAAGAGTCTATAAAAGAATGATCTTCTTGGGAACCGATGCCAAGAAGTCAATACTGTATCTGCACCTTACTCTAAAATACGTATTTATTTAATTATAGAAGAGCTGGAAGGGACGATAAAGTAAGTAGACGTAGCAAAATGTTAAGAATGAGTGAATCAAAAAAAAAAAAGAATGAGTGAGTCTCCAGAAAAAGGACATCTTGGACATTTTTTGGATAGATTTGTACTTTTTCTATATATTTTCAATTTTTTCAAAATTGAAAAATACACACATTTTTAATTGCATGGGCTTTCTCAAAAGTAACCCTAAAAAGATCCTCCCTCAGGTAAACGTTACCAAATACCCACTACCCTCCCTATTGTTCAACCATGACTTCCTGCTCCCCGACTCCAGTAAGTCTGCCCTGCCCCGGGCCCTGGATGCTGTGGGGCTGCTGTTCTACCCCAGCTTGTCTGCCTCTTCTGGGCACGTTTATTAACTTTCTGGGTGTGATGCAACGTGAAGAAATTCTTGCATTTGACAGAAATACAGATTCTGTGATGCCTCTTGCATTTCACTAATGACACTGACTGACCTCTGGGACTCTGGGTATTTTCCTTTAGCAATTTCTTCAACTTTTTAAAGTGTGTCTGAGCATGTGCTTGCATGTATGTCTGTGTACCCTGTGCGTGCCTAGCGTCTGTGGGGGCCAGGGGAGGGTGTCGAATGCATCCCCTGGAA
This sequence comes from Peromyscus leucopus, assembly GCF_004664715.2. NCBI lineage: Eukaryota > Metazoa > Chordata > Mammalia > Rodentia > Cricetidae > Peromyscus > Peromyscus leucopus. The sequence continues at coordinate 80,601,802 of NC_051066.1, forward strand.
TCTTAGAGGTGGTTGTGAACAACCACATGGGTGCTAGGGATCCGTTCAGGTCCTCTGAAGGAGCAGAAAGTGCGGCCAGCTGCTGAGCCGACTCTCTAGCCCCCCTCTCCACAATTCTCTACCTCCTGTCATAAAGACCATAGCCGATCTCATGCGAACATGTAAGCCACAGCCCTGGACGCCCGTTCATCACACGCCTCCATCTCCTGTCAGCCACGGGCCCTCAGCATCGGGGAAGAAGCGCCAGCAACGGCGGCCTTTTCTTTTCTGCAGAGTCCCACTGCGACAGAATTCATCTGAAGATAGGAGCTTTTTTTTTTTTTTAATTTCTATACCTTCCTTGAGTTGTGTTTGTATAAAACATAAAAAAATACTTTGTTACTCCAGAATTTGGTTTCCTAAAGAATCCTAGTGACCTCTCCACACACTCACAGCCACTCTCCTTCTCATCTCTGAAGTGTATAGGGGTCTAGTAGAAAACAAAACAAAACAAACATAAACTTCCCCTCCCTTCTCGTACATATCTCATTGCATTTACAAAGCCACCCAGAGAGGCCAGAGGGACAGCTCTAATTCCCACTGAACAGGTGAGACGCCTGAGGTTTGAGGAGATGCGCATATGGCTCAGAAGGAAGCAGCAAAAGACAGGAGAAGAGAAGAAAAAAATCTTCTTGTGAATCCCAGCATCTCCCGTTAGCAGCAGTTCCGAGCAGATGAAAACTCCCATGATTATCAACTACAACCCTCAGCCTCCCTCACGTGTACCAGTCTGGAGAGTAAGAAAACCTGCTTCCAGGATTGGAGGAGAGATTTAATGGAGGTGTCCACAGCACCTGCCCAGCTCCTACTGACTTAAAATGATCGCTTCCCCTGTCTCCCCGACCCCCTGACTCCCCCACCTCACATCCACCCCCTGACTCCCCCACTCTCACCCCCTTACTTCCCAAACACTCCTACCCCTGGCTCCCCCAACCCTTCCTCTGCATAGGCTGTGATCTGGGATCCCAGTTACAACTCCCATCAGGTAGTCAGGGCTCTCCAGTTAAAGCCATCAGGTAGTCAGGGCTCTCCAGACTTCCACATGAAATCTCCTGATTTCCACATGAACTCCAGAAGCTTTTACTGCAGAATAAAAAGTGGTGCTCGTGGAGATGATCTTTGCTGAGCCCGGCTTGTGAAATACATGCTAGTCAAGCTGAGGCAGCCTGCTCAGTCTTGACCACTGTCAAGGGCAGCCTGGAATGTTGTTTCTATTCTCTCCCCTACTCCAAGTGTGACTTGAGCTAACAGACTGACATCACAGTTCCAACAAAGTCATAAAGTCCTAATGAAAGGATAAATCAGGCTCATTTTTAAGAATGACCAGAGGCAGGGCCTTAATTTTTTTTATTATTAGACTCATAAACTGGGAACTATTAGGACTTCATAAACTTCATGGTTCTGTGCAGTTTTATGAGATTAACAATGTCCACCGAGATGCCTCTTTTCCTAGAGAGGGGCTATAAAGTCTGGAGTCTGGACTCCAGTGAACCCCTGGAAAGAGCTCCAACTGGTCTCCCTAGCCACACTGCTCTGAATTGACACAGGCTTTGGGGGGTGCTGCATCTGCTGAGGGGTGTCAGAGTATAAGCTCAGTAGATGGTGCCAGATCACAGGCTGGCATCCCTTTCAAGTCTGCCTAGATGCTACTTGCCCAAAAATGGCCCAAGATGTCACTTGGTGTTCTGGAATGTTCTACTAGCCATAGCCATAATCCAGTGGAAGACTCCAGCCACCTGGGGAATCAACCAGTTGAATTCCTCACTGGGCCAGTCATATTGACCAGGGGTCTCAGAGGAGAAAGTTTTGTGAGTATACAGCAGAATGTTCACTTACAACGGATGTTTCCCTCTTTCCAACCGGCCAACATCTCACCCTGCTGGGTTGGTCACAGAGGCCATTTTTTAAAATTGAAAATGAAACCAAATAAAGGTACCAGGACAGAGCTGACTGTGAATGCTGTATCTCTTGCACTGGCAGAGATACAAATGTTTTCTTACTGGCCATCTCTCTCTGCCCAGTAGCCCCCTGGTAACTTCCCAGACACCGGACATGGGATAAAGGAGAGAGGGAGCAGCTGTATGATTTGCCTCCTGTGAACAGATGGATACAGGAAAACCTTCTGTCTCATCAGAGACCTCAACAGCAGTGCTGAGGTACAAAGCAAGCCACTGGAGAGACCACACACTCGTTTCCCACCTTCCCCATTAGTGAGGACATAGACTGGGAGATTCCAGCTAGGAGGGCCCCCGGTGCGACAGTCTATGCATATCTGCAGTACGTAATGATCAGTTGGAGTTGTGGGCACCCCCTACTACTAAAATAAAGTTAAACTTTGCATGGGTGGGGCGCATGTGCACACATGTCCACGTGACCCTGTATGTGCAGATGCTTGTGTGTATTCATGCTTGTAGAAGCCCCAGGACAGCCTCAGCTGTAGGAGCTCTTCAGGTGCCATCCACTTTGTTTTGTGAGACAGGTTCCCTCGTAGGCCTGGGGCTCACAAACTAGGCAGGTACCGGCCCCTGGGAGCCGCCTGTCTCCACCTCCACAGCACTGGGATTACAAGCATGCGCCACCACAGCTGGCTTTTTTTTTTTTAAAAAAAAAAAATCAAGGTTTCTTTATGTGGCCCTGGCTGTCCTGGAATTTGTGCTGTAGACCAGGCTAGCCTCAAACTCAGAAATTTGCCTGTCTTCACCTCCTGTGTGCTGGGATTAAAGGGATATGCCAACATGCCCAGCTCACACCTGGCTTTTTATGTGGACTTTGGGGTTTGAACTAGGGTTCTCATGCTACATAAGAAGCACCTCACCAACCATCTCCTGGCCCTTATGTCTTAAGAGTTTTAGAACATAGTAGCTGTCTATATCCAGTTCAGGTGTGATGCTTCAACAGCTGACCGAATCAGGTCACTGACCTCTCCAGGCCCATAATATTTGGTGGCTGGTGCCTTAAAGCACGCTCTTCTGGGTTCCTACCAGATATAAAGGGTTGATGAGAACCACAGCCTTCCCTCCCCAGACAGCCTTCCTCCATTTCCCTTCAGTCAGGGAGCCCCCAGGGGCCAGAAAGTTGGCCTTGGTCCACAGCCTACAATGGGACTCCTGTAAGGCTCTATGACTCAGCTGGTCTTCTAGTCACCAACTGACTCACAGTCTTACATTTGTGATAAAAGGAGACAGAAGGAGTCGCTTTTAAAGTGAGATGTATTTTGTCTTTCCTTCTGCAGCAACAAGGCTCTCGGGGTTGGAACCGCCCATAGGTAAGACACTTCAAAAAAACAAACAAACACACAGCCAAAAGGAAGCCACTTGGCCCTGCCCTTTCCCCATCCTATTGTTGAAAACTCAGAAGAAATTTGCCCAGGCTCACACCGCTACAAGTGCCAACACACTTCAAGGAAAAAATGGGGTGCTGTTCCCCTTCTGCTCAGAGCTTTGCAGAGGCAGGCCATGCTCTTGACCTCCGCATACTATGAGCCGCAGCTTCAGAAGGGAAGAGTCTCCTAGACAAACCAGAAGAAAATCAAACTGGAGAGCACTCTGCCAACCCCAGCAGGGCTCCTGGGTGTGTGTGCCTGAGCAGCAGAGTGGCCTGTCAAGGGCAAGGTCCCATCTGCTTCAGATGTCCTTCTTGTCTTCCTGATCCGGGCTGGGCCTGCAGGGCCCTTCTCCCAAGTTCCTCCTGAAGAGCCTAGGCAAACCTTCTCTTCTAGCTCTGTGGACAGCTGTGGACACATTTTCTATCGAGAGCAGTGTTCTCAACGTTCCTAATGCTGGTACCCTTTAATAGAGTTCCTCGTGTTTTGGTGACCACCCACCCCCCAAGCATAAAATTATTTCGTTGCTGTTTCATAACTGTAGTTTTGCTACTGTTATGAATCATAATGTAAATATCTGATATGGAGGATATCTGATATGTGACCCCAAAATTGGTCATGACCCACAGGTTGAGAACCATTGCTCTAGAGGATAAGCAGTATGGCAAATTAAACCATTGTCAAGCCTTGTAAAGAGGATTTTTTGGAAAAGTGCACTGATAATGATATCAATCCTGCATTTATGGGGACCTTCCCATGAATCCACAGAGCTCAGCATAAATAACTCCTTGCCAACTGCGGAAGCATGCTTCCAAACTCTGCCATCTTCCGGGGTACTGCCAGTCACCACGGAGGATATGCTCCTTTGGAGAGTCTTTTTAAAATGATTTTATTTATTTTATGTGCGTTGGTGTTTTGCCTGCATGTATGTCTGTGTGAGAGTGTCAGATCCCCTGCAGCTGGAGGTTACAGACAGTTGTGAGCTGTCATGTGGGTGCTAGGAACTGAGCCCAGGTCCTCTGGAATGGCAGCCATCATTCCTAACTGCTGAGCCATCTCTCCAGCCCCGTGTGCCTTAGTGGTTGTCCCTCCAGCAAGAATACCATTCTGAGTTCACACACCAAAGCTGGCGGAATTAGCAGGTCACTGTCGCATCAGCACAGAGCAGGCTGCAGGCCCCCTGAAGGACTGTCATGGGGGCTACACCAGGTGGAAGAAATCGGGACTCTCTGCTGCATGCAGGATCCTAGCTCTGCACCACAGTGGGAGAGGTAAGCCAATCCCCCCAACATAGTCATGCTGCCTTCAGATTCACATTTCCAAAGTGTGTTCCAGAGATATTAGTCCTCCTGGAACAGTGATTCTCAAATTAAAATCACATGGGCAGCTGGGTAGGGCAACAGTTAGGTCCCCTGCTTCAAGAACCATGAGCAGGCCCAGAGTGATAGCACAAGCTGGTAAGTTTGAAGCTAGCCTGGGTTACCCAGCAAGTTCCAGATTAGCCTCTGAAACAGCTAGACCCTATCTCAAACCATTAGAAACTAAAAATAAATTTAAAAGAAAGAATATAATAAGAAAGTATAAAATAACAACATTAATAATAATAGGCCCCGAGGAGTCCTTCAAAAGAAAGCCTCCTAACGAAAAGCCAGCCAGCTCTATTCTGCTTAGATCTAAGATGATACCAAAGAGCCTCACCTTGTTTCATGGTGTTTTATTTCTGACTATGGGAAAATGGACAGCCAGTGAAGCTGGCCCAGAAATGTGGTGGCAAAGCCATAAGGAACATGACACTATAACCCACTCTGTGACCCACCCCATGTGGTATATGATAATGTAATAACCTGCATGAGCTATGCTGCAAAGACGTTCTACACTGTCCCATCCTGTTCCCTGAATCCCATGGTGCCTCTGGTGAGATGGTTTTTGAGAGCAGACATGCATCATCATTTTGAGACTAGTGTTTGTGCGTTGAGGTAAGCCCTATTCAGAGTAGGAAGAATTTCTACTGACATCATCTGTACACACACACACACACACACACAAACACACACACACACACACACACACACACACACACACACATGCAGGCACGCACACAAATGCACATACACATCTGAATAAAACAAACCGAGAGACCCTAAAGTGAAGAAAAAAGTGACTGGACAATAACTTTAGAGGTGTGCTGTCTAATACACTAGCCACAGGTGACTACTTAAACTTTCATGCTGTATTCATTAGCAGGAAACTCCATTTTCCCTCTGCCTTAGTCACATTCCCAGTGCCCAGCAGCACCTGCGGCTACTGGCTGCCATATTGGATGGTACGAACAGAAACTGCCACCATCTTCACTGACAGCACTCCTGGACCACCTGCCGCCGTCAGCTCATCGGAATTTTCTAAACAGTTCTAGATCCCGGGCCTTCTAGTGCATTGTCTTCCCGACAGCATGCAATTCCCACTTTCTTCGACGAGTGGGAAATTCACAGACCAAACAAGAATCCTCACCGACCATCAAGCTGTGACTGGGTGGCCTGCATCATTAAGGCAGAGATTGAGGAACTCCTCAGAGCACATCCCAGGTGCTGCAGATGATGGGACACTCGCTTCCTCTTCTTCCCCATCATATGTCTGAACGGAGTGCCGTTTCCATCAAAAGGGACCACCCCTCAACACCGGAAACAGCATTTTGTCACTCGTCTGATTGGGATGTCCTTGAACACGTTGTCCTCAACAAACACTGTTTACCCAGTATCTGGTGACTTTGTCTTATAACCCTGTCGTCGTCAGCTTTGGGGCCATCTGGTGAATGAATAAGGGTTCTTTTCAACACTCAGTAATTCTTCACATACCCAAGTTGGCAATGCTACCCACAAGAGCGGCACCTTCCTTTTCACCCCTCTGTTCTCCCCTCCCTACCCATTTTTATTGGCGTTGGGAGAAGGGTAATTTTAGGCTCACAGCAAAACCAAGAAGAACAGAGTTTCTTCATCCTCCCTTGCCATCCACCCCCACCCACCTAGCAAGGTGAATCACTTTGACAGTGGGTGAATCTGCACTGACGCACGGTTTGCAGCCCAAGTCCATAAATTATATTAGGGTCACCCTTGGTGTTACTTTATAATTTTTAATTCTATTTTACGTATATTAGTGATTTGCCTGCATGTATGTATGTATGTATGTATGTATGTATGTATGTATGTGCCTGGAAGGCCCAGAAGGCAGAAAAAGGTGTTAGATACCCTGGAACTGGAGTTACAGATGATTAAGAGCCACCATATGGCTGTTGGGAACTGAACCTGGGTCCTCTGAAAGAGTAGAAAGTGCTGTTAAACACTGGGCCATTTCTCCAGCCCCCTGGGTTGCTTTCTATCGGTTTTGACAGTGGGTAACAACATGCATCCACCATTACAGTATCCTGCAAATAGTTTCCCTGCCTTAGAAGTTCTTTTGCTCCATTTACTCATCCTGCCCTTCTCAGTCCTCTCAATCAACCCTCCTTTTCTTTAACAGCCCTGTCTGCTGCTCCTATAGCTGCCTCAGCGGTCCCATCTTCCAGAGCCCAAGCTCAAGCGGCTTCCACGGCTCCGCAGAAACGGTGGCAAACAGTGCCTGGCCTCTGAGTTGGCGAGAGTCGGCGCTGCTCTGGGCTCCAGCTGCGGCTCTTGGGCAGCAGGGCTGCGCTCTGGCGCCCTCCAGCCTCTTGCTGGTCCCCATGACCTCATCCTCCCTGCCGCGCGGCCTCCCAGCCGGAGCCAACAGCAGGAGCATCATCGCTGCAGATTTTGTTCTGGGATTCGGATGTTCATTCTTTTCTCAGGATCCCCCAGGTTGCTCAGACAGAGTGGCTGCCAGTCAGCCCCAAGAGTCCTGGAATTTGGCTTCAAACCAAGTTTGCCTGGGGCCAATATTCTGCCTCTCCCCAGCCCCGCTGGCAGTCTGAGGGGAAGACAGCAAACCGCCTTGGCTCAGGGAACAGACCTACAGACTTGCGTTTTAGTTTCTGACTTTCTTAAAGACGCTGGAAGTGACTCTCCATGCTGCAGGGGATTCACTGGGCTTCCCAGAGCACGCAGAAGCGGCTTTCCCTGAACTCCTCGTCCAGACTGCTCCCAACTACTGAACCCTTTCCCACAGCCTGGCTGCTCAGAGCCCGCCCCTTCCGGCACCGCCTTGGGAAGGGTTTTTAGCTGGACACCATGGTCACCCTCAATAATGCTTACGTCCCCACATTTTCTTGAGAGCTAGTTATGATTTAAGCTCTGGGGTTGAGAATTGAGCTGGAGTATGTGCCTTCCAGAAGAAAAGGAATCTAAACTTCTCCCATTTCTTCAGTCTCTGCTCAGTGTGGAACATGATAGCTGAAATTAAAGCAGCCCACTTGGGCTACGAGGTGGCCCTGAAGAACAGCCTTAAATAGTAGATGAATAAAGCAGATAAAGGGCTGAGCAGGTATTCCATCTGGTAACTTGCTTGCTGGTGAAGAAGAGAGAAGCTGGATGTGGTGGCACAAGTGTACTCCCAGGGTGAGCAAGGGGCAGAGAGCTCACTGGAGCTAACCTCGTCTAATCCTTGAGTTCCAGTCCAATGAGATACTGTCTCAAGTGGTAGACAGTGGCTGCAAAAGGACACCTAAGGTTGTCCTCCGGCCTCCACGTACACATCCACAAACACAACACACATAGGCATTCAGACACACAATCAAATAAAGCCTAGACCCCTAACACTAGGTAACTGCATACTGGCCCTATGCCAGAAAGAAAGCACAATTAATTAGGCCACTTATTGAATATTTTCTCTGGAGTGCCTTCTATGGTTATTGGAAGATAGCCTTAATAGTAACACATCCACATAAAGTATTAGTAGTAATCACAATAAGAACAATGGCTATCACTCTTTGAATGGCACTGTGTCCCTGGTGCTGTTCTCAGTGCATTAAATACAGATTCTCCCTAAAAGCTCAGCACAGTCCTCCAGGTAGATACTGAAGTCACCACTCATTAGTGAGGAGCTACAGGTTAGAAAGAGTAAGGGCCCGTGAAAGGCAATCCGTGCATAAAAGTCAAGAGTTAGATTCAAATCACTCCTCCACAGACAGGAAGAGCTAAGGCCAGGATTTAGTATGGGAGGGAGGCCATAGGCCAGGCAAAGGGACAAGGTGACCCAATGACCTCCTATCCTAAACCCTGGGAGAAAGTGCTCTGGGTGATGCACAGAGCTCTCAAGGCTGCCGGTAAGTATCCTAAGCTCTCAAAGGGGAGAAGGAAGCATCCAGCTTCAGGCAGCTCATAGCTTCAGCATTACTGTGCTAGCTTTCCTTCAGGGCAGGAACTACCAGAGCAAAGATGCAGCAACTCTCCAGAAGATGCTCAGGGGTAAGCCTAGAGTGCTGACAGTGGAGTCAAAATGGAGCAAAGATTTCAAATAGGTGAGATGCTCCTAACGCCATCCTTGGAGCGCCTAGATCCGGCCTCACTTGAAAGCTTGGCTTTTCAGCACTGGATTTCACTAAGCCTCTTTGCGATGAGTTTCTGCCACTTAAAACAGGGCCTTGGCTCATATACACATAAGCAGGCTTTGGAAATTAACCAGTGGGTAAGAGCTGGGGAAAAGCTGTTGCATTTAAAGTGATTCCTGCCAAGTTTAAAGAACCCAATCTAATGGGTTTCCCTAGGTGGGCAAGAACTTTTAAGAATCAGGAGCAGGGCAAGAAAGAGGTGACAGTACTGTGCAGCTGTCATGTCTCATAGTGTGGGACTCGGAGTCACTCAGATTCACCAAGATACGCGGCTTCTCTGATGAAGAGGCAGAAGGCAGCGCTTCACCTCGCTGCTGTTCAAATGTCCTGCAGATCACTAAGGCGTCCTCTGGGCCCATCCTCCCCTGAAGGGAGCCCTCCCTCATCAACTGTTATGAGCCCTCTCTCTTCAGCTGTAACTGATGACTCTCTGCTCCATAAACTGCTTTAGGATGAGGACTGTTAGTGGCTACCTCAGACACACGGTATTCAATTAGTAGTTACTTCCTTATATAAAATGAATTCACAGGGGGGTGCTTCTTTAAGTAGCAGGATTTGGTTTCAAATCAAATTTGTATTGAGTTTACTTAATGTACCCGCTCTCACCAAAATGGATGAAGACAGCTGTTTTGTTTATTTCATGTTTATGGAGCTGGAGGTGGAATGTTAGAAAGCACTCGACCACTAGGCCACATCTTCAGACCCAACTGCCCTTAAATGTTTTTGTGAGGACATGAAGGTCTACGTGGTCTCTTCTTGCAGCAAGCAACCTCCCCTGAACACTTGCAGTGTGTCTACTACAGCATCCAGCCCAAGAACATATGTGTGTGTGTGTGGAGGGGGGCACTGGCCTGGCCTTGGGAAGTCCCTGCTTTCGGGTTAACCTTGACTAGAAGATAGAGTAGAGAGGGATTGATAATTGACAAAGGGGCCCCCTTTACAGACTCTGACTTTGGGAATTAGAAATAGCATAAGGGACTATGGATTCAGCTCAGCTAGGAGGATACTTGCCTAGCAGACTTGAAGTCTTGGGTGTTCAAGTCCTTGTGACTCCTGTGTAAATGGTGTCACAAGCCTAAAATCCCAGCACTCGGGGGGGGGGGGGGTGTCTAAGGATAAGAAGTTCATGGTCATGTTCCACGACATGGTGAGTTTGGAGCTCTCCTGGGCTACATGAGATCCTGCCTCATTTTTTAAAAAGGAGTGTTGGTTTAGTATAAAGAAAAAAAAAAAAAAAAAAAAAAAAAAAAAAAAAAAAAAAAAAAGGAGTGTTGGTTTAGTATAGAGTCGAGAGCTTTTTCATCCCAGCACTGAAGAAATGGAAATAGGCAGATCCCTCAGGCTCCTTGGCAAGCCAGCCCAGCCAATGAGCAAGCTCCTGATCCCAGTGAGAAACCCTATTTCAAAAAAAAAAAAAGGAAGAGGGAAGGAAGGAAAGAGGGATGGAAGGAGGGAGAGAGAGGGAAGGAGGGAACAAAGGAAAGAAAAAGAATAAGAAAAACAACAGGGTGACGAGAAGAGTTCTGACATCACATGTTAGACACACCCACCCAAGGCTGTTCAACCCAGACTGGAACACTTCTGACGCAGGCTTGCAGTCCCCAAGGCTGCCAGGTTTGTCTCTGTGCACCTCCCAACCACCGACAAATACAGATAGGACACTCTGTGACCCAGGTACCGGCTCTTCCGTGGGTTCTCTGCCTAAGTCTGGCAGAGAACAAAGTGGGAATTAGACACGTGTGCTGGTTTCAGCGTGAGACAGTTACTCGGTTTAATGCCAAAGACAAACAGAGAAGAAGGGGAAGTGCCTTTGCCAAAGGGAGCCCTCCCCACGGACTCTGGCGTGGCCCCAGACCGTTTGACAAAGAGCCGCAAAGAAGCAACCAAATTCCTGTGTGGCTCGGGAGGGGTAATAGATCTGGCCTCCGCAAACATCCCGGCGGCCGTGAAGGTCCTTTTCGCACTGGAGTCCGTTCGTTGTTCTTTTTACTGAGTCCTCCCACTTTGCTAGGCATTGAAGACTTTGATCCTCGATGTTAGTTAGCCCTTCCCTTTAAATGCACCTCCCTTGTCTCACAGGCTGTCTCACACAGCAACTGCGGGTCACATTTCAGTGCAAGCTAAAATTCAGTTCCTCAGTCACACTCGCCACATCGCAACGCCCCCATGTCCGACGACACAAAATACAGACCTGTCAGACAGACCTGGTCTACTCTAACCATGTATCTGCTGCTAAATACGAAGGAAATACGTGTGAGGTTTTAAGCCAGAGAGACCTCAGATCTAAGCCCAGCCCCCCACGTTAGCAAAGCCTTGACTGTGTGGCCCTGTCATTGCACGGCCTCCTCCACATGTCTCCTGTCACTTGCGTCACTGTTCCTGGTTGGCGCCATGGATCTGAAACACTGTTGTTTCTTTTTCCTTCCAGCCAGGAAGCTCCTGGGGTACATTCAACTCAGCTCCATGTACGCATGCGCAGCACAGAGGCCAGCGAGCTAAGGGCAAGACTTTGGTCGATGTCAGAGTGCATGAAATCGCCTTCTCTGTGATGTGGTCTGCAATTCATGGTCTTTCTTGCTGCTTCGAGAGAAGACACTCAACTTGAACAATGAAGAGGCAGGTTTGAGGGTCATCTGCATCGTGCGTAGCCGTGCATGCTTAATGAACACCTAGTAGAGGAACACCACTGTGCTCAGTGTTTATCGATGCTGAGTCTTCAAGTGGACACAAGTATCACTTTCTAGTTTGCAGAGGAAGAAACTCATTCAGAGAGGTTAGACAGACGATTTCCCTTCCGGTCCACAGCCAAGGAGCGGCACAGCTGGTTCCTGAGACCCAAAGGACAGGCTGGGCACTCTTCTGGGTGGCTTCCAATGGCACTTAGGGGAATAGCTCTTTCCTGAGGTATAGGCCCTGCTACTCCCCTCATCCTGAAGCTGCAAGTACTCAACCATAAAACACCGCCAAGATGACCAAAGATTCCAAACTTGGAAGTTTCAGGCCAGGTAATGGGAAGGAAGGAAGGATGTTGATGCAGAGTAGATTGGGATCCGGGGCTCAGACATAACTTTGGAGATCTGTTTCTTTCCATCCTGGGGATTTGAACTCAGAGCCTGACACTCCCTAGGCAAGTGCTCTCCCAATGAGCTACATCCCCAGCCCTCTAAATCAGTTTTTAAAGCTCAAAACACACACTCATGATTTCTTCTCTCAAAGTTTATGTGTGCATCTACTTTGATTTAGCAATTTCCCTTTGATAACTCTAATAGAATACTCAGAAACGAGGCCTTGAAGACAGCTCAGTTGAGTAAGTGCTGTGCAAGCATGCGGCAATGAGTCTGATACCCAGAGATCTTAGGGTTTCTATTGCTGCAATGAAACACCATGACCTAACAGCAAGTTGAGGGGGAAGGGGTTTATTCAGTTTACACTTCTACAGCACTGTTCATCACTGGAGGAAGTCAGGACAGGAACTCAGGCAGAGTGGGATCTTGGAGGCAAAAGCTGATGTAGAAGCTATGGAGGGGTTCTATTTACCGGTTGCCCCCACGGCTTGCTCAGACTGCTTTCTCACAGAACCCAGGACCACCAGTGCAGGGATGAAACCCCCCACAATGGACAAGGCCCTCCCCCATTGATAACTAATTAAGAAAATGCTTTATACCCAGATTGCTGTGGGATGTCGTTCTGTATGCTGTGAATATATGTTGCTCTGATTGGTTAATGAATAAAGCTGTTTGGCCAGTAGTGAGGCAGAATAAGGTGAGGCGGTACATTCCAACTAAAGAGAGAGGAAGAAAAAAGGAGAGCGGAGGAGATGCTGCTAGCCACCTCCATGAGAAGCAAGATGTAAAGTACCTGTAAGCCACAAGCCACGTGGCAAAGTATAGATTTATAGAAATGGGTTAATTTAAGAGCTAGCTAGTGAGAAGCCTGCCATGGCCACAGTTTAAAAATAATATAAGCCTCTGTGTGTTTACTTGGGAGATGCGAGTGGGAGAGATTTGTCCTGACGGCCAGCCAGCTGGGACACAGGAAATCTTCCAACTACACCAGATCTTACAGAGTCATTTTCTCAATTGAGGTTCCCACCTTTCAGATGGCTCTAGTGTGACATGAGACTAGCCAGCATGCCAATATCCATGTGAAAGCTAAGTGTAGTATTTTACATGTGCAATCCCAGTGCCTAAGAGGTAGAGCCAGGAGGATCCCTGGGACTTGATGGCCAACCAAGCTAGCAAAATGAGTGAGCTCCAGGTTCAACAAGAGACACGCTCTCACAAAATAAGGTTGAGAATTGATTGAGAAATAACCCTATGCCAATATCTGGCCTCCACACATGCACCATGCACATTTACTCCAGTACACGTGCATCCCCCTACACACAAATACATATACAAACACACATGCAAAGAAATTTCAAGGTCATCCTTGGCTACTTAGTGTGTTGGAAGCCATCCTGGGCTATTTGAAACCTTTTCTCAAAATAAAACAAAACAACAACACAAAGAATACTCGGAAATAGGCATCACAATTTAGCCATGAGGAAATTCACAATAATGTTTGTGAGAGGAAAAAAAACGAGGGAAAGAAAAATCAAATAACCAACAGTGGGGGATTGATTAAATACACAGCATTTCATTTGCAATCTGCAAAATTCATCGTTTAAAATGTCACGGTGGAGGTACTCATAATGGAATCTAAATGTTTTTGAGCCGTAGTAACTGGGGGCAGGAGCAAATCACAAAGCAGTGTGCATCCAGTGGTCCAATTTTTGCTAAGGCGTGGTGGAAAGTCTTGTCTAAGAGAAAAACATCCGTGTTAAGGTCGAGTGGAAGGGCTCCGGTGATAGTTTCCCGTTCCTCTCTCACGTAAATTGCCACCACGGCTTTCTAGTCCTGTGTGCTTAGTTTTGCTGAGTGGTTTATTGAACAGCTAAGCAGTCACTATTTTTAAACCTTCCCGAGAAACCATGTCCACTGCCACAACCTGCACCTGATGGAAAAGAAGTGTCCCTTTGGAGGACTGAGAGGCAGGAACTCCACACACTGGTGCACACAACCCTTTCCCATTCCTGGGCCAACAATCGGCCTGCCGTTTTTACAGGCAAGGCTATTTATTTTCCAATCAGGGGCATTGAGTGGGGACTTCTGGGGGTAAACTGGTAGCTCTGGGCAGCTTTGAAGCATCACAAGTGGGAGGTTTTGTCACCCGAAGATTTAGGAGGGCAGGCCCTCTGGACTGTTTTATTGGCTTCTTTTACATATGTATAGCTGGGAGCAGGGTGGGGCCACTGCTCGCTTGGGACAGGACCTCCCCAAAGCCCAGAAATACAGAAACCAGGGGGAACTCTGGAAACTTCTCAAACATCAGCCCTTTGCCCCCAACCTAAACCTCAGCCCCAACATTTATCTCTTCCTTTCTTCCAAGTAGAATTCAGAGTGGGAAACATGGACCCCATTAGCAGATGGGGGCTGGAAACATAGGCAAATTATTTAATTTCTATGATCTACAAATAAATTCAAATGAATGGGCCAGTGGCGGTTGCTATTTCCTGCTAGGGAGCATTGGAAGGACTGGTTACTGTTCCCACTACATGCTCATTCAGTAATAACTTCCTAGTCTCCTTCCTTCTCGACCCCTCCTTCCTTTCCTCTTCCCTCCCTCTTTTTTCTTCCTCTTCCTTCCTGTCTTTGCTAGCTAAAGGGAGATCCTAGCACCCACAGACCCCTCTCTCCATCAGTTCCCTAGCTCTCTTGGCCCCCAAGTTTCAAGTTTCTAGTCCCCTCAGCTGTACACACACACACACACACACACACACACACACCACACACACACCACCACCACCACCACCACCACCACCACCACCACCACCATCACCAGCAGCAGCAGCAGATTTGAATGCAGTGTGTACTGTGACTCTGGCTTTACATTCGCCCTGACTCAGGCCCGGTGCAGGGACAAATTGGACGCAGAGTGTAAATGTTACCACTTTGGCTCCTCCTCAAGAGGCGCTAAGCACAGATGTTTGCAGGGGCAAGCAGGGCCCGCTAAGAATGGGGGCATTGTGTGCGGCCTCACACAAAGGCCCAGTGGCCCCACTCGGCTGCCAGCCTCCCGAGCATCCCCTCTTTACGCATTGATTTATTAGGCTAGGGATGAATGAAAACGTAATTAATATTACTGAAGCATTAGAGTCTATTTAATTTAAATGCCACTGAATATTTCACTTTCAGCTGGGAGTGACAATGTGCTCCGGCCCGGCTGGTGAAAGCCGGGGCCATCTGTTACCCCGGTGAGGGAGAGAGACAGAGGAGGCCTAGAGTGCGGGGGCTTTGTGGACATTCCAAAGGTCCTCGATCATCATTCAACTCAAGGGCAGCCAAACCGCATTCCTCCGCACGAGCCCTCCGCTGGAGGGGCCTCGGTGAGCGTCGGGGAAGCTGCAGAAAATCAGGAGCTCTGCGCTGCCCACCGGGAGGCAGGACACTGCGGGGCAGAAGAGCCACAGGTGCTGGCTCCTGAGGAATCGCGTGTGGAGGAAGACCGCAGCTAAACCGGTGCTGTCCAGCACAGGTAGCAGGTAGCCCCGTGTGGCTCTTTGCATTAAAATTAAAACCCAGTAACAAATTCAGCCCCGCAGTTCATCCTGGATACTGCCTGAACAAGTCACTAGATGATCATTTCCACAATCATAGGTAGTTCTGGACCTTATTGTTCTAGTGTCTGCATAGTTACAGGGAGAGCCACCCCAGATCTCTACCTGAAGAATCCCGATTGGCTGGTGCCTGGGTTGTCTGAGGATCTTGTGATGGTCAAGAGCGCTGCTGGGATGAGAGATCATGAGCGTTCAAGGCCAATTCCCGCCGTTGTCCTTGAACCAATCAATTATGTAAGCTCTCTCCACTTAGTCACCCAGTCTCTTCCATAGGAAAGCGAGTGGTTCTAACTAAATGGGATTGATCATGTTATTAGGGGGAAATAATTATTAATACTTCCAAAAGCTGTATAGAGGAGCCACTTTTGTGGCAGGGTCTAAAGGGAAGCATGATCTTGGACTAAAGGAGACCTATTGCCCTGGTGTGTCTAAGCAGAAGGGACATGTGAGTTTTGAATTCAAGAGAATCAATCTCCAGGCAGCCAGCTGGGCCGAGATCCTGGCTTCCAGAGTCGGAGGAGGCTGGGGGATCCCCAGCACTTGGTGCAGCCCCAGCAGCAGCAGCAGGAGGGGGATGTTCTGTCCTTAGTGGGACAGATAATTAGCCCGGTGGGTTCTCTCATAATTGGGATCATTTGTTCTCCTGGCCTTTTCTCTGACAAACTGATTCCACGCCAGGGGAAAGCTGTGTGACTCACACCTTGCCATGCCAATTAGCTGATAAACATCAAACGTAAACAAAGATGGCCTAATTAAAACTAGTCACTGAACCTCTGCGAGCATCTTGTCAAAACTGCACCAACATTCTGCACCCAGGCTTGTGCCGATCTTGGGAGCTAAATGAGGGACTCTGGGGGTGGATCTGCAGATGTCCCCTCCAGGGGGCCCAGAGGGACTCTGGGAGGCAGGCAGAAGGCAAAGGAAGGGTTTAACTCGGCCACTTGGGTCATCGCTCCCCCCTCCACCTTCTCCAACTACAGTTCTCTCCGTGTACACCGACTGTTTCCACATATACGCAGGTATGTCCACACTGTCCCTCTGCATGGAGAATACATTGCAAGGATTGGTATCATCTCCGTGGGTGGTTTCTGGTTGGACATCTTTTTTATACTTTTGGATATACCTAATCCTGAAGTTCTCAGAATTGCCAATATCTCCGAGATCCAATGTTCCTTCTGAAAGGGGGTTAGAATGCTCACTCAGCCATTTACCACCCAGTGTTGTGGTGAGACTCAAATGAGCCTAGCTCTGCCTGTGTGCACCCCTTCGCTCTCTCCTTTGATTCTTTTTCCTTATCACTGACTTACACTGAAGTCCTAGCTCCGGGACTTGCCTGAACTATTGGTAGCTCCTCAGACAGACTAGAGTACATCAACAGGCATCATTTTCATTTCCCTCTATGTGAAATAACTTCTGCAGCTCATTGAAATTTCCTCAACTCTTAAGCCCTGGCTCAAATCTCAATGGAGATTTTCCCACCACCCTCATCTCTACCTCTTACAAGCAGAGGCATAACCCTGTAGGCCATTCCTTCAATGTACACTGCACATCTGCTCAACCGATGTGCCGTAATGCCTAAGCACCTGACTTCATAGATGACTGGACTATGTGGCAGGCATTCGTACCAGATCCTCGAGACTTCAAACTGTGGCAGAACAGAAGCCAGACCTGCAGGTCATTTTAAGCCCTTGCAAGTTAATGTGTACGTACTTGAAAGCAGGCCTTTTTCCTTCCCTGCTCCCAGACTCCAATCCCCTGGAGGGCAGGCACCTTGTCCACATCCCCACAATGCTTCTGTGAGGGAATATAAGGGTAATCAAATCAATGACTGAGTAAGTTCTAAGCAACTCTTCTCTTAACATCGGTGACTTTTTTCTGCCCTCTGTCCATCTGAGCCACAGTGGTCTTTCCAAACTTTTATTTCTTGGATGCTCAAAGACCTGAACCCTGTCGATTGTCCCATGTACCAGGTACCCAGTAAGGATCATTCCCTTTTTTCTGGTGTAAATCCTCTTTGTGTTTTTCACCCCCACAGAATATATTATAAGAAACTAGCGAGGTATGGTAGGTAGTGCATGTCATTAATCCCAGCACTTGGCAACCAGGTGGATCTCTGTGAGTTCAAGGCTAGCCTGGTCAACATAGTGAGTTCCAGGTCAGTCAGGGCTGTATAAGTAAGATCCTGTCCAAAGAAGAAAAGATTTATCCAAATGAAACAAGCAAACCCCACAGGAAAGGAGAGCATGGCTATACAGCTCTCCACATCCCCATGCTCTCTGCAGTAGCCTCTCTGATGGTTTTTGGTTTTTGGTTTCCAACTCTGCCGCTTACCATGTGACCTTTCAACTACTTCTACTCTTTCTTTAAATTCCTTCTTCCTTAAACTTTCAAGGGATTAAGGTGTCACATTACGGGGCAACAGCGTCCTAGAGTCAGTCGAAGTTTCGAGAACCCCAGTGCCTGGGTTCTTCACCTGTCACATGAAGGTAATGATCACCCTCGCAGGCTGCTTTGCTGTTTGCTCCTAGGATCAGCCAAGCGCACTCACGTGCCTGCGGGTAGTGAGCGGCCGACCCTGTTAGCAGTTCTTACTCATACTTCTGAGTAAAGACTTCTGTTGCCTATCGGTGACCCCAATCTATTCATCTCCGAGGAGGGGGCAAGTGGCTCGTTGGTGACTATGGGCTGAGTCAGTCCAGACTGTGGCCAGCTAGGACAGTTTTCCTCAAGCTGTCTTCTGGCCCCAGCTGGTTTCACCGAGTCCTCTTAAAGCCAACAAAAGGATTAGTATTGCTCCACCGCCTTAGTGAACTCCCAGGTAAACAGAGTGGCAGCAGTTCACTGTCCGTGTTCTTTCGGTGTGCCACCTTGAATGCGGAAATGCCCACTACCTGACAGGATGCCGGCCCCGGCCACTGCCCCATTGCCTGCCAGGCAGGGCCACTTCCGCCTTCAGGAGCCAGCCTGAGAAAAGGGCTTTGTTCCCAGTCTCGTTCTCCACGGACTGAGAGCCACAGGCAGCTGACCCAGGACACCCCAGGATCCTCCCTGCACCAGGAACCCGAGGTTGGTTTTTGGCAAAGGCCCTATTTCTAGAACAATCTTGGTGACAATGTTCGGTGTGGTGGAAGATTTGAGGCTGTAAACCAGGCAGGCCAAGGTTCCAGTCCTTACTGCGTCATTTACCAGCTGGGTCGTTCAGAGCTTCCATGACCTTACTGCACAGTGACACCCTAGCGTCCCTGAAGCACTGGAGAGAAGTGTCTGGAAGTTCAGGGCGGTAGGAGCCCGCTACCTTGACCGGGAGTCCTTGCTGCCTGGTTCTGGCTTGGCTGTGATCCCAAGGCAGGAAAGTCGGAACCCAGGAGGTGGTGCCGAAGAGACACTGGCTGAAAGGCAGTCATTTTCCTGTCCCCAGGAGAAGGCACTGTCCCCTCAGATGCACAGACCTGAAACAGAGGGTGATGTCCGTGGCATTTGAAAAAAGGAAAATCGAGTTTCTGCGCAGGTGCGGGGAGAACTGCCACGTGACGGGGCCGAGGAAGCTAGGGAGAGGCTCCGCTCTAATTCACTCCCACTCCCACACGAGCCTCATTGTTTGCCAGGCTTGGGTCCCTATTCAAATGCAAACACCAGGAGGCGCCTTTGCATTGTGGCCCAGAGCACTGGAAGAGATTGACAAGCAGCTGTTGGTTAGTCAGACTGAGTTAAAAGGAGTGGGTGTGGAAGGAAGGGTATGTGGAGGACCCCCGGCCAGAGAGGCCAGAAGTAACTGGTGTGTTGTACTCATTTTTTAACAGAGTTGGCTCTGCCCACAGGTGACCTTCTCCCATCCAGGCTGGCTCTGGTGAAGGGTCAGGAATAACACACCCTAAACCCGAGCCAGCTGGCTGATTGAGTTGAACTCTGCCCCGGAGGGGCCTCTACCAAGCCTCAACCTCTCCCAAAAGTGAGAGCGGGAACACCTTGCTGCTTATAGAGTTGTAAGGATGACTATTCACAAGCAAACTACGTTTGCACCCATTTTTTTTCTAGAAGTGTGTTCAGTTACACTCTCCAAGGAAATGGCTTCACGTCTGTTAAAAACCAGAGGACATAATGCGTGATAATACCTACCTGTTCCTGGAGTGGGGAGGGGCGTGCACAAACACTCATTAAATCCAAACAAAGTCTAGCTTAATCAATGTCAATTTGTTGGGGGGGGGGTGTTGGTTTTTGTCGGATGTTGGGACAGGATCTCACCACGAAATCCTCAGACTTCCTCTCGGTCCTCCTACCTCAGCCTCCTGAGTGATGGGTCAGAGGTGTGCGCAATCATGCCCAGCTCGGTTGATTAGTTTTAATAGTGCAAGTGGAAAGGGCTCTAGAGAGGGAGCCAGGAGGACACGGGTGCTAGAAAGAGGGAAACAGTGGTGGGGGAACTTACAGGAAACATTATTTTGTTTAAACACACACACATAAATTACATATATAATTTATAATATATATTAGTTTAAATGGTATTATGCCACATGGGTCAATAATCTTCCCCCAGGAGCCATAGATTGTTTAACAAACAACCCAGAGCCTGGCATGGGAAGCCTCCCTCTGTGTTTGCTGGTCAGAGGGGTCAAGAGACCCCCAAACCACTATAGGTTATTGCCATCGCTCTTGGTTGCCTCTCAGAACTTGAAGGTAAAATCCTCTTCCTGAAAGCAACACATATTTGGACCCAGGACTTGAAGGAACAGAGCTGGAACTGACCTAGAACCCCCCTCCCTGAAGGCTGCTCCTCACAGTATAAGAAGGTTGCTAAAAGTAATCAATAATCCTACCCAGCTGTTAAGCCTGTGAAATACAGCAATGACCAGATCAGCAAGATACCTCAGTGGCTCAATAGTGGCTCTTCTATCTCGGGGGTAACCAACAGCTGTTGAATTGGATTTAAGGTCCACCCAACACAAGGGAACTCATGCCTAGAATTTCAAACCAGTCAACTACCCATGCCTGAAATGCCATAGGCCCTAGAGGAAACACTGTGGCTGGCATTTTCCTAAATCAATATAGCTTCTAACTGTATTCTAAACACTTGTCTGTCTCTTCACAGGTAAGTGCAGCTCTCACTCTTCACCAAAAAAGCTTTTTTTTGGAGCAGACAGAAATCCACAACCAGTAAAAATGCAGAGACTTTTTTTCTCTGGGACCGAGGTGCACAGTCCCAGCTGGTTCATCTACAACCCGGCCCTACACATGGGGTTTGGGAATCCTGTGAAAGGAGGGGCAGAGAGATTGTAAAAGAGAGAGGACCAGGAAGCTGGCTGTGAGACAGTGTCTTCTAGACATGACAGGAATACTGTACCCGTGAAACCTCCGCAATATGTTTGCCTAAACAAGACCTACATAATGACCAGTCAGCATGCCAACAGGGATGGGGAAAGTCAGACAGAGCCCCACCAATAGATAAAGAGCTACAGGCAGTCTTATGGCTGCTGAGAGAGGGAAAAATAAGTTTTCTTCTGAGATGAGACCCCTGATACATTATTGGACCCCCACTGGTCAACTTTAAATATATTCACATACAAGTGAATGAACTCAGTACTCTATATACATACATATGTATGTATGTCTCTCTGTGTGTATATGTATATGTATGTGTATGTGTATATATGTGTGTATGTGTATATATATATATGTGTGTGTGTATAAATATAAAACAATAATTACACAATGAATCTGAAAAGAAAAACAGAATGGGGAGAGGGAGAGGTGGAAATAATGTAAACACTGTATTCATGTATGAAATTCTTTTTAAAATGTAAATAAATAAATGGAGTCCAATGGTTATGAAAGATGTCAACATTAGAGGGTAATTAGAAGGTAACATATCTGAGAACATTGTGGTTAGAGGTAATCTAGACACCAAACAGGAAATGGAAATTAGAATTAGTTCAAATACTGATATTCATTAGTAATATTTATTATGACCCAAAAGAAAGAAAATGACTCAAAATGTCAAACAACTAGGACTTTAAGTTATTAAGGATATACCTCTTAAAAGAATAGGCAGTCATTTTACATAATATTACTTGTAGACATTCATCTATTTGAATACTCTTGTTTTTAAAAGAAAAATGCTGGGGCTGGGGACTTAGCTCAGTGTTAGAGCACTTGCCTAGCAAGCACAAGGCCCTGGGTTCGGTCCTCAGCTCTGGAAAAAATAAATAAAAATAAATTTAAAAAAAAGAAAAGAAAAATGCAATGCAACCATTTAAATTGAACAACTAGTAATTTATTATAAAAAGGAAGAAAACTAAACCCCTACTGCCTGAAGCCGCTGTAGCACGGCCATCACATGCAGGAGAGACAGCATACGGTAGAAGAGAAGCTATTTCAAACAGCACCATGAAGAAAAGCCATTTCCTTGGGACTGGAGCAAGAGCTCAGCAATAAGAGCATAGGCTGCTCTTCCAGAGGACCCAGGTTTGATTCCCAGAACCCCCAGGGCTGCTCACAACTGTTTGTGACTCCACTTTCAGGGCTCTGACACCCTCCTCAGGCCTCCTCGGGCACCAGGCATGTACCTGGTGCACAGAAATACATGCAGGCAAAACAGCTGTACACGTAAAGTAGTAATTAAAACATTTAAAAGAGAAATCCATTTCCTGAAACCCAGGCAAATCTTGTGTCACTTCAGCTCAAATTCTCTTGCGTTCTGTCCTCTCTACCCCATTGCCAGCCAGAGGAAGGCAAATTCTGTTTTCCCTGGAGGATGATGGTAGATTCCACCTCTGGAAACAAGTTTCTACTGAAAGGAAGGTGGATACATGGTTTAAAATAGAGCACTTGCCTGGAAGGATGGAGCATACCTGTGGCCCCACCCCACCCCTCACTCAGAAGGAGGAAGCAGGAGGATCCGAAGTTCAAGACCAGTCTTAACACCATAGTAATATTGAGACTAGCCAGGGATACATGAGACCCTGTCTCAATAAACAAACAACCAACCCAGGCTTCTGTCGGAACAACAGCTGCTGGATATGAAACCAGAAGTTTCTGTGGCAACACAGGAAAGTGGCTGCAGCATATTATTAAGTAGTGAAAAAGAAAGTATTATTTTTAAAGAGCTCAACAGTTGGTGCTAGTTATGTAAAAATAGTCACACATTTACATCTGTCTATGCATATTCTGAAAGGGTATTCTTTAAAAGTTAGCAATGTCACCTGTGACAGACTTTTCAGGAATGTTTTACATTGTTTGTATTCTGCTTAGTTCTTTATGTTTGGTTATAATGAATTACTTGCTGTATGCATGTTGTTCTTAGATGGACAATAATAATTTTCTGTAGGAGATTTCTGTTTTAATTTTAAATAGGAAAGCTCTTTGTATGGAAAATTGTAGGAGTTGCTGTTTCTTCTGGCTTTAAAGATTCCTGTGGAATAAAAACTTACGTGTTTTTAATTTTTATGTTTGGTTTTACAATTTTTGTTTGTTTGCATGCGGAGTTTAGAGCATGCCCAGGAACTCTTCGACATGCCTATTGAGATGCAGAGGCTCTGTCACTTCTGCTTAAACCTGGATGGTGGCTTTGAACAATAGAGTGTGGCAGGAATGGTTCTGTGACTGAGGCTAGGTCACAAGAGGTCATGAAGCTCCCATCTTGTTCCCTGGAACAGGTGGTTAGAAGCCCTGAGTCTGCATGTAAGAAGTCCCCCTGCCTGAGACCATGTTGAGACGAAGTCCAGGCCATGTGGAATGAACATGAGTAAACCACTTTAATCAACAGACTAACCCAGTAGCAGTCTTGAAAAAGGGAGTTCCCAACCGTTCCAGTTAGTTCTAGGCATTCATGTCTTCCTAGTTGAGGCCTCAGGTAACCACAGAACAAAACAAAACAAAAACGTCACCACTGCCCTACACAGCACATAATCATAACATGGCTGCTGCTGTTTTATGCACTCCAATCTGGGGTCACTTGAATACTATACCCATAACTGGAATATAACTAGAATATAACTAGTCCATAGGATTGTTTTAAATGCCATTGATCTCTTCTCACAGGGACAGCCATGCAACTCAGTGGTTATCCTTGAACATGTCAGAAGAGCTCAAGGCTAGAAGATGGAGGGGGTAGGAAGGCATTAGAAGACACACACACACACACACACACACACACACACACACACACACAATCACCACAAAAGTGAGGGTCACAGAAGGGAAAGATTTTGTATCTATTGTTACAGGTAAGCAGGAAAAAGAGGCATCTCAAAGCTGGGCAGTGATGGAGCACACCTTTAATCCCAACACTCAAGGCCAGAGACAGGCAGATCTCTGAGTTTGAGGCCAACCTGGTCTACAGAGCAAGTTCCAGGATAGCCAGGGTTAAATAGAGAAACCCTGTCTCAAAACAAAACCAACAACAACAAAACAAACAAACTAGCATCTTGAGATATGGCCTAGGTTAGCACCAAGGGTAGGGATATCAGACTCACAAAAGTGAGAGTCAGAATAATTTCTACCCATCAGCCTGTGACATTAGGCAAGCTATTTAAACTCCCTCCAAACTAAACCCCTCTTAGTCTTGTGTCCTTGTGGGTGATGGAGCTGCTGCTGGCTGCTGTCATCCTGCATCATGAAAATATTGTGTCACTTGTGGCCAACCAGCACAACACCACCGTCAAACCCCACGAGCAATTTCTACTAAAATACATGGCTTTGGTATCACCATAAAGTCAAAGCATTGCCAATGAAATCCATTGACATGAGTGACAAATATACATGGATGATTATAAGATGAAAACTCAGGGAACGTTCACCACCAACACTGAAACCTAATGTACACTATGGACTTTGACTCCTAATAGTGTCTCAGTGTTGGTTCATCAGTTGGAGCAAGTGACAAGCTGATACAAGATGTTAGCGGAGGTGGAGGGGGGAATACCAGGGGTTCAGGGTGCCAGTGTGTGTTTCAGAAAACATAGAACTGTTCCCTTTTTTTTTTTTTTACCTTTCTAGAGCTTTATTAGGAGAGAGAGAGAGAGAGAGAGAGAGAGAGAGAGAGATAGAGAGAGAATAGAACTGTTTCTTAAGTCTATTAATATAAACAAAGATTCTAACTGGAAAAAAATAAGTCAAACAAGGACTGGGGAGATGGCTTAGTGAGTAAGGTGCTTGATATGCAAGTGTGAGGACCTGAGTTCGGATCCCCAGCATCTCCTTAACAAATAAATTTATAGATAAGTAAAGCTGGATACAGCAGTGCATGCCTGTATCCCCAGCACAGAGGGCAGAGATGTGGGGATCCCAGGGAACTGGCTGGCCAGCCTGATCAGTCAGAACAGCAGGACCCAGGTTCAGTGAGTGGCCTTGTCTCAGAAAGTTAGGTGGAGAAAGAATCCTTCCTTTGACCTCTGGTGTGTGTGTGACATACACACACATACAAATACGACGAGTTGGGGGAGGATGGTGGAGCGAAGGAGGAAGAGGGAGAGAGAGAAGGTCAAACCACTGTTAAGTAAGGGTCCATTTGTAGTGGTGCTTATTCAATAACTTCTATAATCTGCCTCCTCCCATCAGAATGTAAGCCCTGTGAGAAAAGGGAGTCATTCCTTTATCACTTTTGTATCCACAACACCAACGAAGATGCTTGCCTGCCTAAGGATGCTTCACCTGACAGTCCCGTCACTGAAGTTGGGTGGGGACTGACTTAACACTAATCCCATGCTGCTCTAGTGTGTTGTCCTCTCTAGGACACTGTAACTTCCAGAATCTGTCACATTTCTCTGACCTGTGCTCTGTCATCATCCCCCTACACACACACACACACACACACACACACACACACACACACACAGTCCAGAGCACGGGAGCACAGGATCTTCACACACATACAAATGCTCCCAGAATATATGCTGTTAATCCTGTGAGTTGATTTGTAGTGTGTGTGTGTGTGTGTGTGTGTGTGTGTGTGTGTGTGTGGTGAGTGTATATGTATGTGTGTGTTACTTTAGCTCTAACACTGTGGTATACTCCGTGTCCAGTGAGCATTTTATTTCCTCCATTTCCATCATACTCCCTTGAACTGAAAGTTTATTCCTAATTGTTCCCATCACTGGCATCATGATGACTTCTGCCTGGATGTGACGGGACATCCATGAGGTTCACTTATGAAATGTGTGCCCTGATTCCATGTCTAGTGTAAACATAGACAAGTATATAATTACCCAGCATCTTTATCACTGGCAATTATGCCAACCCCTCAGTCAACATTGGGAACTAAAGAAATGAGCGTGAAGAGTAAAGTGTTTAAGTTGTGCCCTCTGGTCCCTTAAAATATTTATTTTTCAATCATGACTCCAAATAATTTAATGATGTCTTGTTGCCCAATTAGTGCATGCGTGTGGCATTTACAGGCCATCTAGAGAAACGATTCATAATGTCCCAGATATCTGCCTCTCACTGAGTGTCCCATCAAATATCGCCAAGTATTCATTTCAAGGCGCTGTTTCTAGATTGCTGAGCACCACCACCAAGAACATCTCTGTAGTAATTAAGAAGCTCACTGAGCCTACTCCCTGCAGAATTTCTCAAGTCCAGCATGGAGGGGGCTCCACTCAGAGAATACTGTTCTCAATGTGTGGCCCAAGGACAGCCTACACCAGAGTGACCTGGGGCACTCATCAAATGCTAGTCTCTAGCTTATGCCAGGCTTGAAAAAACTGGCATCTCTGAGGATAGAGCCAAGAGTGTCTACATGTGTCTATGTAGATGCACATGTGTGAATAGAGATGTGTTCATACATGTGTGGTGACCAGAGGACAAAATTAACTGTCTCCCTCCATTGCTTCCTACCTTATTTTTTGAGACAAGGTCTCTCACTGAACCTGGAGCTCACCAATTTGTCTAGAGTAATGGACCAGTAAATTCCAGAGATCCACTGATCTCTAATCCCCCACTCTCAGAACTGGGGTCACAGGTGCATGCCTAATTATTATGTGGGTGTTGAGGATTGAACTCAGGTCCTCACACATGGGCAGCAAGCAGTTTACTAACTGAGCCATTTCTATACCCCTAGATCTGCATTTTAGTAAGCACCCAGGTCATCACTTTCATGCCCTACTATTGACCTCTGTCTTGCCTCTTTAGCTGCTCTAGAGTAAGCATGAGGAAAATCAGAGACATATAAAAGCATAGCTCTTCCTATGGAGCACTCTTTGAATTTAGTCTCCTGCAGTTATTTGATGTGCCATTCAGAGAATATATGATAAGAACTGTGTTAGTTAGAAGGCTATTTAGGGTGTCTTTTAAAAAATCAAAGTAACTGGCTTAAAAGGATTGATTGTTCTCTCTCATAACTGGCAGAGATAATGTGATATTGTGCATATGTCTATCTTGTTGCTTATCCATACTCAACACACAGCATCTGTATTATCTTCTAAGGTGTTTTCCCAGATCCAATGTTCACATCTGTGTCCCAATCATTAAGAGAGAAAGGGAGATGGAAAACATGCCAGTCCTCTCCCTTTAATGACCCTTAATTTGCATATATCACTTACACTCTAATTTGGCTGGTTTCTAGCTGCAAAGGATGCTGAGCAATCTCTTGCCTATGGCCTGATCTTGTGCCTATACATGTGTGTGTGTGTCTGTCTGTCTGTGTGTATGTGTATTCACATGTGCACATGTGTGCATGTGTGCATGCTCCTATTCAGCATGCTCCCTCTGAACTTGATGTTCAACTTGACTCCCATGCACAGCTGTCTTCTTGCATGTGGATAGTCTCAGAACCAAGCCTGAAGTCATCACTCCAATCAGTGCTGCTCAATCAGCAGAGAAATATCCAAACTCCAGATTATCAGAACTACTGGATCCCTTCATGTGGGATGAGTGTCTAAACATATGCACATTTTTTAAAGATCTACAGATAATTCTGCTGTATTTCTTGAATTATGAAGTCTGTCAGAGGAATCTGGAGAAATGGCTCAGTGGTTAAGAGCCTGGATGCTCTCCCAGAAGACCTGAGTTTGATTCTCAGAACCTAAAGGGTGACTCACAACTGTTTGTAACTCCAGTTCTAGAGATTGGACATCCTTTTCCAGGCATGTGACACTATGCATGTGATACTGTTGTGGCCATGTCATAAGACACACACACACACACACACACCCCACACACCCCCACACCCACCCCACCCCACCCCCCGCACCAAGCAAGATCACCACAGAGTCACAGAGCCAATATCCGATTCAAAACACACAGGGGTTTATTGATAACAAGCAAGCCCAGGCTTGGTCTGTGTCCAACACTTGACACAGCGGGTGGAGGAGGACAGCCCTGAGCTCTCAGGGTGAGGGGTTTTTAAAGGGAAAAACCACAAACAGGGTGGTAAAAAGCCTTGGCATCATATGATTGGGTGAGGCTGTGTAACCTTTGAATTTACTAGTTGGGGGTTACAGTTATCATTTTTGGGCAGGCCTGGACAAGTCCCAGGCTCTGTCCTTGAGCTGCCACGGGGGCTGGCTGGCCTTGCACATACTGACTGTGGGGGCTGACTCAGTGGCCCAGGCTCTGTCCTTGAGCTGCCATGGAGACTGGCTGGCCTCGCATGTTCACACTGACCCATGCATGTAGCTCTAAGTTGGTGAGGGGTCCCAGACAGTAAACAACTGGCTGAACCTTGAGTAGTCAGAAAGGGAGCTACTGCAAGGACTAAGTCATAGCCCTCCCAGAAACTGCTTGCTCAAGTCTCAGGAAACTGAAATTGAGGCCTGGTCTCTGAGAGAAGACTGAGCAGCCTGCTATGGCGTCTGCTTGGTCCTTTCAACACATGAACATACATGCAGGCAACACACCCATACACATCAAAGAAAGAAAGGAAGGAAGGAAGGAAGGAAGGAAGGAAGGAAGGAAGGAATAGAGAGAGGGGGGAGAAAGAAAGAAAGAAAGAAAGAAAGAAAGAAAGAAAGAAAGAAAGAAAGAAAGAAAGAAAGAAAGAAAGAAAGAAAGATCAAAAGAACTCTGTTGGAGGCACCGTCTCTTGAACTTAGAAAAGCTCCCCAATGCCCAGCCATCTTTTCTCCTATGATGTTCGTGTACGTCTTGATCCCAAGTCCTCTGAAGACTTGTGACAGGATGCTCCCTGGGAATGCTAGATAGGGCAGGGAGATAAACCCAAAATTAATTGCAGCCAAGCTAAGTGGTGAATTCCTTTAACCCAAGCACTGGAGATGTAGAGGCATGTGGAGCTCTGTGAATTCCAAGACCAGATTGATCTACACAGCAAGTTCTAGATCAGCTACGGTGACATAGTAAGACCCTTGTCTCAAAAGGAAAAAAAAAGTTTTAACTTTGCAACTGCCCAACATGTTGTGTGTAAGTTAGACTGTTTTTGTTTTGTTTTGTTTTTCAAGACAGGGTTTCTCTGTGTAGCCAGGATAGCCTTGAACTAAGAGATTCACCTGCCTCTGCCTCCCAAGTGCTGGGACTAAAGGCAGGTGCCACCACCGCCCAGCAAGTCAGATTTTTGTTAAGACTAGATTACTTTTCACTGGGCAGTGGTGACACCCACCTTTAATCCCAGCACTCTGGAGGCAGAAACAGACGGGTTTCTGTGAGTTGGAGGCCAGCCTGGTCTTCAGAGTGAGTTCCAGGACAGCCAGGACTACACAGAGAAACCCTGTCACTAAACCCTACCCCCAAAAAGACTAGATTATTTTTCTTGGAGTAAGCAATTTCCTTTCAAAGCTATGCTTACGAAACTTAAGTCTCAACTGGAAAACTATACAGGATAGGCTGGTTAGCATAAATACCAACTTGACACAATACAGAATCACCTGGGAAGACAGTCTTAATGAGGAATTATCTAGATCAGGTTGACCTATAGCATGTCTATGAGAGATTATCTCAATTGTTAATTGATGTAGAGGAAGACCTAGCTTATTGTGGGCAGCACCATTCCCTAGGCAGGGGGTCCTGAACTGCAGAAGGCAGGAGAAAGCTAGCAAGCAAGCCAGGATGTGTGTCTTCTCCCATTGCTTTTGACTGTGGATGTGATGGTAGAAGCTGCTTGACTTCCTGACTTGAATGTACCTGAAATGACAGATTATAACTTAGAGTCGTAAGCCAAATAAACCCTTTCCTAACCCCACGTTGCTTTTTTGTCAGAGTATTTGTCACAGCAACAGAAAGAGAATTAGGGCATGAGACATTGTTGATAGTGTCTGCCATGATCTCAGCCATCCCACGGACCACTGTTGCTCAAGAATTCCCCACTGTCCTTTAGCCCACCTGTCCTGAGGACCTAAGCATGGATGGTAGGTTGGGCAAAGAAATAAATGATGAGTGTCGTAGAATAGTGTGATTACATCAATGTAGCCATATCTACATGTATCTTACCTACAATATCCAACGATAATTATCTACTTGGCAGTGAAAATGGAAAGGGAAACAGCAACCAGATGGAAAAGCCGCATTGCCTCCCCCACATCACTTCAGACCTTGCCCGGCTTCCCTCACCCTGTAGTGCACTCCTCGGATCCAATCGCATCTCCAATTCACACCCTTCTACTTGGCTGGGTCTCTGGAAATGCATATTGATGCACCACCAGTCCAGCCATTCAATACAATTCTGTCAGTTCACTGGGCGTTTAGTCAACACAATGCCAGGCATCGGACTCAGCTATTTTCTTTGAAATTAACCAGATTTTTTTTCTGCTGGGGATATCGAGTCAACATGGTGTGTGTGGGCGCAGCGTCATCTGCTGCTGTAATGAAAGCTGCCCCTGTGCTCTGTCTGGCTACTTGGCCTCAGCTCCCTTTGGGTTTCCCTGGGACCTTACTACTTAGCCTCCACTCTTCACACTCCATCTCTGTTACCGTCACTGAGGATTCCTTTATTCTTGATTTGGAACCTACAGCTTGGGAGACTGCACTTTGTAAGGCATCCATCCGCCCACCTCCTCATCTGTTTATGGAGCACTTTCCACATTCAAAGCCTTTAAAACTTAAGGCTTACGATCTAGAGCCTGTGCCAGGATGCAGTAGGGTCATCCCTTCACATTCACAGAGTCTATTATCTATAGATTCAACCAAGCTGATGGAGACTGAGGAAAACTGCAGCCATACTAACTGTGCACAAGTCTGAACAATATGAACAGTACAGTCTAATAGCTGTTTATGTCATATTAGGTGCACTAAATATGACTAGTATTAGTAGAGCTAGGTCAGTACTCAATGGTAGATTGCTTACCTAAAATGTGCAAGGCCCTGGGTTCAATTACCAGCATCACAAGAAAAAAAGATAGGAAGGAAGGAAGGAAGGAAGGAGGGAGGGAGGGAGGGAGGGAGGGAGGAAGGAAGGAAGGAAGGAAGGAAATAAGGAAGGATAGAGAAGAAAAATGGGGCATGTATAAAAGTCATGTCAGTACCAGACATTTTATATAAGGGACATGAGCTACCTTGGATTTTTTAACTGCAAGAAGTCCTTGATTAATTCCCTGCAAGACCAATGACTGTCTTAATTAGGGGGGTTGTTGCAGACAACAGAAAAATCTGTAAAGAACTAGATGTGCTAGAGGATGCCGGGGAACTTATTACAGAATTCCCAACAATGTCAGCACAGTATACTATGCATCCAGAAAACAGTTTTCCCACCACAGTGCAGTATCATCCTAGAAGCATGCCCATTCCGGCACCCTCTGTCACTGGCAACTATGGTTCCCGAAACTGAATACCAGGTAAGCTGCAGTCATCCCACAGCAATGAAGAGCCCCTCCCTCCTGCCTTGTGCCTCTCACGTGCCTCATAAAGCCTTTGATGGCTCTGCCTTTTTATCCTCGACAGCCTCTACAGTAGGAAAGGGTGCTGGGGTGTGGTTGTGAGACCGGAGAGATGAGGTTTTAGTGGTGGCTTTGCAGATACTTTGCAGGTGACTAAGTGAGAAACCTGAGGGTAAATAGGCGTTCACCCAAAGGGTAAAACATAGAAACTGCTGAGGGAGGGGAGGGCTGGAGACAAGGCGCTGGCATGTGAAGGAACAAGGCCGGGGGTGATAGGGAGAGGGGCCTGTAGCATGCTTCCCTGCCCTGGGGAACCTGCTGATGGTGTTCACAGAGAAAGAAGACAGACAGAGGCAGACAAGCCTGGAAAGGAAGCTCCGGCCAAGCTGGGTAGGCTCTCCTGGGCCCTAGAAGCTTGACCACACCCTGTCTGAAGAAGGTCCAGGTGGTTTGTTCCATCTGACCAACCAGATCTACATACTGGGAACTGGGGCTGTCCTAAATGCTGACTTTTAATCCTGGCCTTGTTCAAGCTGCTGTGACCAAAATACCATAAACTGGGTAATTATAATCCGTAAAGGTTGCTTCTTGCAGTTCTCAAAGCTGAAATATTCGAGAACAAGTTGTCAGTGAATTGGAGGTCTGGTGGAGGACTTATCTTCTCATAGATGGCACCCCACTCTGTCCCCTATGGTGGAAGTGGGAAGGCAGCTCTCTTTTAAATAAGCTAATATCATTCACTAGGGCTCCACCCTCATGGTTTATTCCCCTCCCAAAAGCCCTACCTCCTAATGCCTTGAAGCAAAGCAGGGATTAGCTTTCAACACGAGAATTTGGGGGAATGAAAACACTTAGACAGTGCCGGGTCCTAACTACACTGTCCCCCTGGACCATAAACAACGTATCTTCCAACAGTGTTGGTGAGTCCACAAACAAAGAAGTATTTCCTTAATCACTTTAGCGTATTTTATTATGTTTTTCAATATTCTAAAATATAAAACATGATCAAGAGGACTTTGCTGAGA
This sequence comes from Peromyscus leucopus, assembly GCF_004664715.2. NCBI lineage: Eukaryota > Metazoa > Chordata > Mammalia > Rodentia > Cricetidae > Peromyscus > Peromyscus leucopus. The sequence goes on from NC_051066.1 coordinate 80,634,116, forward strand.
CCAGTCCATAGTGGCACACACCTTTAATCCCAGCACTCAGGGGGCAGAGGCAGCTAATCTCTGTGAGTCCAAAGCTAGCCTGCTCTACATAGTGAGTTCCACGCCAGCCAGTGTTACAGTGAGACCCTGTCTCAAAATAGAAAGAATCAAGTAAAATAAAAATAAAAGAGGACTTTTCTGTTGATCCCCCAAATTCAACAGTGCTGCCTCTAGTCAGGCCACGATATCCAGTAGAAAAGAGGACTCTGGCTCCCCAAAGCACATCCTTACATCTTTTAATTTTGTTTTTTAAAACAGGGTCTTGTGGAGCCTAGGCTAACCTTGAACCTGTGATGTAGCCACGGTGACCTTTATACCCCTGATCTTCCTATCTCCACCTCCCAAGTCTAGAACTACAGAGATGAGTTACCAAGTCCTATTTATAGTACTATTAATTGTTTGATAGACAATTTGGGAGATGTCATCTTGGTGACAGTATTTCAACTTCTCTGAGAACAATGTTCTCTCCTCTTACCAGGACCTCTGACCCAAGCTGGACCTGACCTAAGCTGAACAAGTTGGAGTCTGTCCCCTCGTAATTTAGAATTCCTTCATCCTTCCCTTCAGCAAAGGTGTACTGACAGCTGCCTTCAGGCATAGTTGTAGGAGCGAGGATTCGGTGGGCACAGTCTTTCTCCCAACCCACTGCCTCATTCTGGATTCTGGTGGACATCCATGCTTCCTTATCTACTACCTCTCTCTGCTTCTGCTGAGCTAAGTGGTGTCCATTCCTGCTACAAAACAATTCTTTCTAAGGCAAGTATACATGGTCATTCATGATAGAAAAATGCCTTGTTATCTTTCTTTGGACTTGAAAAGCTATTACCTGGAGCAAAGAGATGGCTCATCCATTAAGAGCACTGGCTGCTCTTGCAGAGGACCCAGGTTTGGTTCCCAGCACCCACCTTGTGGTTCACAACCATCTAAAACTCCAGTTCTAGGGGATCTGATGGCCTCTTCTGCCTTCCTGAGTACCAGGCACTCATGTGGTACACATATGTGCATTCAGTGGTACACATATGTGCATTCAGGCAAACACACATACACAGAAAATAAAAATATTTTTTGAAAGCTATTTCCCCCAGAAAAGTACCTGAGAAATCTCTCCAAAGTTTTAGCTAGGTAAATTTTCACTGACTGGAAGAAATGTTTATTTTATTTAATTAATTTATTTATTTAAGTTTTTCCAAGACAGGGTTTCTCTGTGTAACAGTCCTGGCTGACCTGGAAATTGCTTTGTAGACCAGGCTGGCCTTGAACTCACAGAAATCTGCCTGCTTCTGCCTCTCGAGTGTTGGGATTCAAGGCGAGCACCACCACCTAGCACAATGTTTATTTTCAAAGTTTAATCTGTATCATTCATGTTATGAAAGCATGAAGAACACCAAAGAGTAGTGTACCAATGCTTTCTGCTGACTCCAGATGACAAACCAACATTTCAGCTTTTCATCTTACTAATTACATGATACCCTTTACTCAGTACACATTTGTGTACGTTTGTGTATAGACACACACACACACACACACACACACAAATGCGTGCACACGCGTGTGCGCGCGCACACGCACACAGCAAGAGAGAGAGCCTTTACTAGACATCTCATATAACAGAAAATTTGAGCAATTGAAGCATAAAACTTACAAGACAAACCTGAGTTTAATTAGCCTGTCCTAAGTCAGACACAGAGGCTCATAGCTGTAATTCTAGTACTTGGAAGAAGGAGACAAGAGGATCAGGAGTTCAAAGTCATCTTTAGCTACATGAGTTCTAGGGTACCCTGGCCTACATGAGACCCTGCATTTAAAAGACAACAAAAACGGTGTGTCCCTTGGTGATCTTGGCAAATTCTAAATTTGTAAGCAGGAACACTGCATACAATTATTGTGAGAAAGTGAGAACAGTGTCTTGTAGATATTTTCTCAAAATGAGATATGGCATTGCATCTTGGAAGAAAGCACATTAAAATCTAGGACATAAACAACTCAGAAGCTTCAGGAAGTCCCTGAAACTGACCTCTCTGTCCCCAAGCCTATGTACTGCCAGACTCTTTGTCTCTCACTGAACCTGCAGGTCACTGATCGGGTAGACTGGATGGCCAGTGACGCCCAAAGGACCTGCCCAGCACTGAGATAATACAGGTACACCATAGCTGAGGCTACCTTTTTTATTTTTCACAGGGGTGCCGGGAATCAAGCTCAGGTTGTCATGCTTGCACAGCAAGTTTTGTGTAACTGACATAAAAATGACCACTAACTTAGTGGCTTACAGGAAAAGATAATTAATCTCATAGTTCTGAAGTCTAGATGTGTGGTGGTATTGTGTTCCCCAAAATATTGTGTACCCTAATAAACTTATCTGGGGTCAGAGAACAGAAAAGCCACTAGATACATAGGATAGGCAGTGGTAACACACGCCTTTAACCCTAGCATTCCAGAGGCAGAAATCCATCTGTTCAAGGATACAGCCAAGCATGGTGACTCTCGCTTTTAATCCCAGAAAGCGAACCTTTAATCCCCGGGAGTGATGGTAGAAAGCAGAAAGGTATATAAGGCGTGAGGATCAGAAACTAGAAGCATTTGGCTGGTTAAGCTTTTAGGTTTTGAGCAGCACAGTTCAGCTGAGAGCCATTTGGATATGAGGACACAGAGGCTTCCAGTCTGAGGAAACAAGATCAGCTGAGAAGTTGGCCAGGTGAGGTTAGCTGTGGCTTGTTCTGGTTCTCTGATCTTCCAGTTCACCCCAATACTTGGCTCCAGGTTTGTTTTTATTAATAAGAACTTTTTAGATTCATGCTTCATAGATGCCCAAATCCAATTTCACGGGTCTGAAATTAAAGTGTCAAGCACGCCACATTCACCCTAGAGGCTCTCGGGGAATTCACTCTTCACCATTGTCAGCTCTGATGGCTACTGTGTTCCCTGGCTTGTAACTGCACTGTTAAAGTTTCTGTCTCCATGGTCACAGAATCTTCTCTGCATAGCAAATGTTCCTCCACTTTCCTCTTCTAATGATGGAGATCTGATTGAACTTGAAGCTCCCCAGCATAAGGCCGATAGCTTTCCTCATCTGCAAAGATCCCTTTTTGCATACAAAGAAACTTTTATAGGTTCCAGGGATTAGAATGTGGGCATTTGGGGGAAAATTGTTATTAGCCTGTCATGTCTACCTTCTGGTCATATTGTGAAGGATGAATGACATGTTCCAGTATCTCATAGTGGACGGAACATGGGAAGCATTCTAGATACATCCAGTGTTACCAAGCAGATCTTGTCAAGTGCAAAGTGACCTTGAAGGAAACTAGTGCAGAGGTAGAGAAGACCTTCACCAGCTGTGTATGAACATTGAAACTGCTCTATCTTGGAAGACTTAGCATGGCATATCAAAAACACCTCTACAGGCTGTAATTCCTTATTCCAGATAAAGAAATTGGAGGATATTGGAAAATGTCTAGAAGTTGATGCCTGTGGTTTCTACTACACCACCACTGGTAATGGACTCTCACTGGGGCTCCTCTTGGATTTCCTGTTGTTGTCCTGTGTTATGGAGATCCTGCTGTTTTGGATCTGTAAGTTCGTCCCCTTCACATGCTCCAACAGTTCATAGATGAGGTGGATGTTGAGGTGGGCCAACTCATAGCCCTGCTTCTGGCCTGGTAGGGTTAGTCACCTTACTAGCTTTCCCTCATCATCCCTACCAGAGATCTCCAGCACTGCCTCAGCTAGCTCACCCAGAGTGGGAGTGGGATGGGCCATGCTCCTGCTCTCAGGCCCTCAGATCCAAGTTCCCCTGACTCATATCTCTACTGTTTTGCCCAGGCAAGATGCAGGGCCCTCTCTCCCAATTGCAGTAGGGGGCACACAAGGGAGGACAGGGTGCCCTTTCCTGCTTTCATACCCTCAGGACTAGCTCACCTGCGACCCCAAAACAGGGTCAGCTCTAGTGTGCTGCGCCGAGGGGTGCAGGGCCCGTGGTGGCATCTGGGTCAGAGCTGCTGCCGAAGGCCATGTCTGGGTCTGTGGTCTTGCTGCAGCTAGGGTCTGTGTTGATGTCTTTGGCCCATGTTAGCATGGGGATCATTGGAATCTTGCTGTGCTGAGCTGGCCCGGCCCTTCACTGGCCTTAGGATGGCTGGTCCTGCCCCTCTCTAGATATTGCAACAGGCAAGCTGGTTCTACCCCTCAGGGAAAGCTTGCCTTTGCACTCGCAAAAAACGGCCCCACCCCTCACCATAGGCGTGCACCTCACCTGGGAAGCACACTAGAGCTGACCCTGTGGTTGGGGACACAGGTGAGTTGACCCTGAGGGCATGAGAACAAGAGAGCTCAGTCTGCTCCCCCCCACACACCCCGCCCTGCGTGTACCATGGTGGCATGGGTGAGGGGAAGATGCCTCCTCTCACCCATTACCACCTGTGGCTGGTGAGAGAGCTGGCCCTGGGGTCATAAGAGTAGGAGAGCTAGCCCTGACCCTCACCAGCTGCAGCGCATGAGAAAGCAGCCTCTGCTTCCCATCTGAACAGCACACTAGAGCTGAGCCTGTTGTCTGGGAAGCAGTTGAACCCCAGAGAACAGAGCGAACTGTCCAAGACAAAGCTGAATGAGAATGGGGAACCCTAGCCCTTGCTATCCACTGATAAAGCAGGGGTGAGAATAGAGGAAGGTGACCTGGGCAAGGGCAAGAGGTCTTCTGCACATCTAACCTGGAAAGTCTGTAGGAGGGAGGCAGGAAGTGTGCAATATGGAAAGCCAAAATCCCAACTCAAAACCCTGTTTTCTCTAAGTGGGTTAATGGGAGCTGCTGGGAGTGTGGTTCTGTGATAGCAGTACTTACCTAGTCTTTGCAGGGCCCTGATTTCAGAGGAGGGGAGGAAGAAGAGGAAGGAGAAAGCAGGCAGGCAGATAGACAGACTGCCTGGATAGGGTGAGGGGTCTGTTAGTAAAGCACTTGCCCAAGCCCGAGGACCTGAGTCTCACCTCCAAGACCCATATAAAAACTACATGTCATGGCACACATGTGCCATCTCAGTGCTGGAAAGGTGGAGACAGGCAGAGCCCTAGGCTCATTGGCCAGCCTAGGCTAACTGATGAGTTCCAGGCCAACTGAGAGACCCTGTCTCAAAAAGAAATACATAAACAAAAAGATAGATGGCCCCTGAAGATGGACACCTGAGGTTGATCTGTGGCCTCTACATGTATGTATGCACATACATGTAACACACATAGGTAAAGGAACTTGCCAAACACAAGTCTGATGACCTGAGTTAGATTCCTGGAGCCTTCCCAGGTAAAGGCGGAAGGAGAGAACGAACTCCTGAAAGTTGTCCTTTGACCTCCACAGGTTCACCACATTGTGTGCCCCACCCCCACCCCACTTACCCACTCTCTCGTTGGCATGCTGTACTTATTCTAAAAACCTCATGCATGTTATTAGACATATTTGACTCCCGTTCAGTGTGGTCCTTGATTCCTGATTTGCCTGGGTGTGTTCGGTCTTCAGATTTCTTGAAGAACTACCTTCTCAGGGGAAGAGTTGAATGGTTACATCACAAAGAAATCTCTCACCTGCTCACACACCGGCCTAGGTGACAGTGTGATTTAGAAAGAGAGACAAGGAAAAGCATCATAAACTTCTTCACTGTATCACATAAAAACAGTGTGAGGAAGAAGGCATGGATGGGACATGGGACAGGCATCAAACCTCAGTTTGCTGTTTGGCTGGCACATAATTTATCTTCCTTCCTCCCCCCGCTTTATTTTTATTTCTTCTTTGAGTGTGTGTGTGTGTGTGTGTGTGTGTGTGTGTGTGTGTGTGTGCTCTACTATTAAGCTACACCTCTATCCCTGTTGCTGTTACTAACATTAAGCATCATCTAAAATTACGCTGTGAGAAATAGTCTTGTTGCGATGTTAGTATTCACATGACAGTCACAAAATACAGACTACAGTAGGGCCTAGAGGGGTGGCTCCAGAGATAGGGTGCTTGCTGCTCAAGCATAAAGACCTGAATTTGAACCCCAGAACTTGTTTCCAAAAAGCCAGGCAAGGTGGCACATGCTTGTAAAGCCAGCTCTGGGGAGTCAGAGACAGCCAGATCCCTGGGGCTTGCTGGCCAATCAGCCAGCCCGATCAATAAGCCTCAAGCAAATAAGGGACCTTGTCAAAACAAAGTAGACAGCTAGAGAGGAACAAACAACACTTGGACTGACCTCTGTCATCCACATGCACACACATATGCAAATACACTCAACTACACAGTTATATGCACCCACACACACACTCAACTCCCCCCACATATATACATTCATACACACACAAAAATTCTTGCTCTGTTATTACTAGCTGGGTAACTCTGAGCAAATTACTTTGCCACACTGTAAAATGCCTACAATCCTAGGCCCTGGCAGAGTGTTTCACGCCTTTAATCCCAGCATGCAGGAGACAGAGGCAGGTAAAGCTCTGTGAGTTTGAGGCCAGACCCAGTCTATATAACAAATTTCAAGCCAACCAGAGTTACATGGTGAGACTCTGTCTCAAAAAAAAAAAAAAAAAAATAAAATTAGATTAAAATAAAAATAAAACAAACAACACACACAAAGATCAGGATTTTGAGGACTGGTGAGTTAACTCAGCAGGTAAGAGCACTTGTTGCTTCTGCAGAGAACTTGGGTTCAGTTCCCAACATCCACATGCTGGCTCACAACCCTCCCTACCTCCCGCCCCAGGGAATCTAATATCTTCTTCTGACTTCCATGGACACCAGGCACACACATGGTACACATACATATATACAAGCAAAACACTTGTGCACATACAATATTAAAATCAAATTAAATTGTAAAATACCTACACTAAATAGTAAAACAAGACCTTGATCATATAAGAAATAATAATGTCTACACTGAAGGGTTGTGAAAAGTATAACGTAAGCTAGCAAATGCCAGGGTTTGCCTTTGATTGATAGCTGCTACTGCCATTATTGCTGTTATTGAGACTTGATTCTTCTTCTTTTGAAACATCTTCTGAAATGCTGCCCAGTGTAATAATTGAGACAATATCTGAAAATGAACAAGATGTCTTTTGACCTCATTTGCAGGCAAATCTGTCCTTTGGTCTGCCATAAGGAACTGCCATATGTTCCTCAGGCCCTATTTTGAGCATGTACCTTTTTTTTTTTTTTTTTTTTTTTTTAACAAAACTAAATTTTAGTGTCAAGTCAGTCTTCACTCTTCCTCAACAGAAATCTCTCAGGCACCAGCCCCCTGGAAGCTGACTGTCTTTAATCCAAGGGTGATATTTCTGTGCCTGGTTAACTATGCTCTAGCTTTCAACATGAGCCAATTGGCTTTAATCACAGGATGTTATTGAAAAAGATTGGGCAGATTATGGGTAGTAAGAGAGATAATTGCCAAGGAGAAACAAGGAAAAAATAAATGAATCTTCCATCTCAGGGAGAAATAAATGGCCTTATTATGGGGTCAGCTGTGATGATCCTAAAACTCCCTGTCCAGGAGAAAATGCATAATGGTAGTTTGGGAGCTGAAGAATTTGGCAGCGACAAATGCATGGATCAAAACAGCTTTTAAGGGACAACCTCAGGGGATTGCTTTTCTATAAAAGGAACGGGATGTTTCTCTTTATGCTACTGAAAATGCAGAATCGGAGCTGACTGCAGACACAGTTTGCTCATCCATCATTCTTTGAAAAGGACAAGATCGCTGTTATGTTCCGCTATATTAAGACAATAGACTCCCCACCCCCCAAAAAAGTCACCGAGTTTTCTGAATCCCATTTGTGCAAAGTCTTGGGAAGCAAGGAAAAAAAATGCTTGATGTACAGCCCTAAGTAGAGTATCTATGACACTCCCTCTAAGACTCGAGAAATATCACGGGCGGGGGTACAAAGATGGAAGGACCAGAGGATGGGGAGGAGAGCTCTGAACCTCTGTCTTCCGGACATGACATGGCTGTTCATGAACTCACTGCATCAGTGGCTGCCTGCTACACCAGACCTGGTCATTAACATTACATCATTAACATCGCACCTTGAATCCCAGCACTCATGAGACATCTGGGGGATCTCTATGAGCTCTAAGCCAGCCTGGTCTATAGAGTGGGTTCCAGGCCAGCCAGAACTACGTAGTGACACCCTGTCTCAAAATAACAAAGAAATAAGCAAAACTTGTCCAAAATGAGTTTTTCTGGGACAACTCTATAATATTCAATTAAAAAGAAATCTTTCAATCTCAGCTCCATTCTCCTTTCTACCAAATATACTAAAGCCAGTGGTATAGAGCTGTGCCCCCAATTGACATCTTGAAACCAGCTAGTGATGTGAGTCATTATAGGCCTCAGTTTTAGCAGAGGGCCCAAGGTCCACCTTGCCTCTTACAGCTAACCACAAATACCCAGTAAGCCATAGTGAAAAAAGACCCATGAATCTTTCCATCTCCACTGATGTTTGTTTTTTAAATTTATTTCATGAACATTTATTAATTTGTACATAGTAATGGGTTTTATTATACTATTTTCACTACAATTAATTTCTATCATGGTCACCCTCCATGACCCTTGACCCTCCTGGACCCCTTCCTATCTAGTCTCCTTTCTAGTTTCATGTTTTCTTTTGTTTTGCTCGTGACCTAATGAGTTTCATTAGAGTTGCTTACAGGAGAATGGATGAGGAGTTATTTCAAGGAACAGGGACAACTTATCAGGGACTATACCTCCGACAAAAATGTCTCTCCTTCTGCTAGCAGCCATTAACTATCTGTAGATCCTCAGAGAGGGCTGGACCCTCATGATTCCCTTCTCATTCCATCACAGAATGTTGATAGGCCCCCATCTTGTGTGCAGGTCTTGTGCAAATAACCAGAGCTAATTCCTATGAAAGTCCTTGGTTCTCACCTACTGATATTGATGGTCACCTCGATGGGATCTAGATCACTTAGAAGACAAAGCTCTGGGGAGGTCTGTGAGGGGTTTGAGACTGCATTCATTAGCAGAGAAGAACCACCTTAACTATAGACAGCAGCCCTCCAGGTGCTGGGGTCGTGGACTGAATTAAAAAGGGGGAAATGAGCCGAGTGCCAGCATTCTCCCTCTGCTTCCTGCCTGGGGATGCATTGAGACCCGCTGTCTCTCATTCCCGCTGCCATGACTTCTCCTGCCTTGATGGACTGCACCCTGGGACTGTGGGCCAGAACAAGCCCTTCCTTGATTAAGTGGCTTCTGTCATTGTTCATGTTTGTGTTTGGGCCAAATTTCCTAGTCCTTAGTGACCTCCTTTGAGAAATGGCATTGCTTTTTTAATTCGACTCCAACTCTACCTTTAAGTCTTTTGTTTTGTTTTGTTTTGCTTTGCTTTGTTGAGACAGGGTTTCTCTGTGTGTGGCCCTGGCTGTCCTGGGACTTGCTCTGTAGACCAGGCTGGTCTCAAACTCAGAGATCCATCTGTCTCTGCCTCCCGAGTGCTGAGATTAAAGGTTTTACCTTTAAGTCTTATTTTAGGAGTTAGAGAGGGATGAAGACATCTCGCTAATTACACAAAGGACACAAGGTAAAATGCACTGATGATGTGAGTCTTAGGCTCAGGTTAAACCTGTTATTCCAGGGCACTTCAATTGTAGAGGGGGGGAAATGGCAAGAGAAAGCTTCTCCACTTGGCTGATAGGAGAAGCTTGCCTTGGCCTTCCAGCACTGAGTTGAATTGAAATCTATGTTGACTGAGCCGTGCTGTGGGTGGGGAGAAGTAAGATACTTACCAATGGGATCATCAGCACTCAGACACAGCCTTCCCAAGTGGGGGTGCTCTCACCTACGTCAGTCATGGCGGGATGCAGAGCTCTGCGTCCTGCTGTAGGTAGACCTGTCTTAGGAATACGAGTGAGGCTCAGGATGGACTGCCCAAGCCAGATCTCTGAATCATAAGACATTGATGCAGAGACACAGGACTTTCTAGGGTTCTTCCTGTGGGAACGCAGTGCTAGTGAGTAGGCCTAAGGGACACAAGGGACACCAGTGTCAGTAAAGGTGTTCAGAAACCAGACAAGCCCTGAAGCGCGATCCTAATTAGTCTTAACAATGAAAACCCAGAGTCAGATGTCGAGGGTGAAAGCTCAAAGATCAGAGAAGCACAACCAGTAACTTCTTACCTCTACAAAATCTCAGACTAAATGGGAAGAGGGAGCCTGTCTCTATGAACCCTCACACTGAATGGGGGCAAGATCCTGTCTCCACCCACCTCATATTCCTGTCTCCACCTCCCTAGTGCTGGGATCAAAGGTGTGAGTCTCCCATGTGCTGGGATCAAAGGTGAGCACCACTACTACCTGCCTCTGTTTCTCTTTTAGACTGGATCAATCTCGTGTAGCCCAGGGTGGCCTTGAACTTCCTGCTTCTTCCTCCCAAGTGCTGGCATTAAAGGTGTGTGCCACCACTACCTGACCTCTATGGTTAACTAGTAGCTAGTTCCTCCCTCTGATCTCCAGGTAAGCTTTAGTTGTCAGAACACAAACAAAATATCACACAACAAAACCCCACAGGTTGATTCAGGGTCCTGCTCTCATCTTGCCTTGGATTCCTCCATTTGTTGAGTCTAATCCTATGGGCCATCCAGAACTGCTGTGGAATAATCCTTTTGTATACTGTAAAGATTTGTCACTCGAACTGATTTAATAAAACACTGATTGGCCAGGAGGCAGGCAGGAAGTGTAGGCAGGGCAACCAAACTAAGAATGATGGAAGGAGAAGGGTGGGTGAAGAGTTGCCAGCAGATGCATAGGGAGCAGGAGATGAAGGTGCCATGCTAATAAAGGTGCCACCACATGGCAGAGCATAAATAAGGGATATGGGCTAACTTAAAATGTAAGAGCTAGTTAGTAATAAGCCTGAGTTATTGGCTAAGCATTTATTATTAATATAAGCCTCAGAGTGGTTATTTGGGAATAGGGACAAGAAGCTTCCATTTACACAGAACCTTCCTGATGCATTCTTTATTTGCAGGAATTGGGGGCCAAGAACCCTAATGAGCTGTCCAACAACCCACACCAGTTACTCAGTATCTGCCAAACATTGTTCTCAGTGCGTTGCTGGAAATAGTATTGCTTTAATTCTACTACAATAGAGAAACAGATTTTTTCTGTTGCCAGAGATAAGCCCCATACTACAATAACTCACTTTATTAAGTGAGGAAAGGAAAACTGTAGCTGTTTTTTTCAGTCTCCTGGGGTCAAACAATGCTTTTCTGTAACAGCATAAAAATTGAAAGTAACCTGAAATAAAAAGGCAAATTACAGTCCAGTGCTCACTGGGGTGGTGTGCAGCCACTTCAGATGTAATTAGCAAAACTGAGATGTAAAATGGAAAGAGGTTGAAATTGCAGAAGTGTAAAGGTTTGAAAGCGGATTGTCAAGACGTAGAAGGGCTGTCTTAGTTAGGGTTACTATAGCTGTGATGGAAAAAAAACAAAACAAAACAAAACATGACCAAAGCAAGTTGGGGAGAGAAGGGTTTATTTGGCTCACACTTCCGCATCACTGCTCATCGGGAAGTCAGGAAAGGAACTCAAACAGAACAGGAATCTGGAGGCAGGAGCTGATTCGGAGGCCATGAGGGGTCCTGCTTACTAGATTGCTCCCCAAGGCTTGCTCAGACTGCTTTCTTATAGAGACCAGGACTGCCAGCCCAGAGGCCACACCACACACAATGGACTAGGCCCTCCCAAATCAATCACTAATTAAGAAAATGTCATACAGGCTTGTCTGCAGCCCAATCCTATGACGGCATTTTCTCAGTTGAGGTTCCCTCCTCTCAGATGACTCCAGATTGTGTCAAGTTGACATAAAACTAGCCAGCACAAGGGCTATGTGACATCAGAGCTGTTTTCTTGGGAGTATAGGCAGGGTTTTCCCTCTACTCCTGAACTCAAACCATGCAATATTGGTTCTATAATTTTAAAAGAAAACATACCTTCTCCCATTATGCATTTATCCTATGCTCCAGGATGACCCTCTCTTAGTTAATGGAGTTGAAGAGATGGTTCAGCAGTTAAGAACACTTGTACCTAGGTTGAGTCCCAGCATCTACATGGTGGTTCACAACCATATGTAACTTCAGTTCCAGGAGATCTGACACCTTTTCTGATCTCTGTGGACATTGTCCATAAATCTGATAACATATACCTACATCCAAGCAAAACTCATGCACATAAAAATAAAATAATAAATTTTAAAATGAACTAACCTAACAGGGCAGATTTCTGTTATTGTTGTTGCTTTATTTTGTTTTGTTTGTTGATTGGTTGATTGGTTGGTTGGTTTTTTGAGACTGGGTCTCTCTATATAGTCCTGACTGTAGAACTCATTCACTCTGTAGACCAAGCTGGCCTTTAACTCATAGCAATCTGCCTGCCTGTGCCTTCCAAGTACTGGGATTAAAGGCATCTACCACCATACCAGCTCTACAGGAGCAGACTTTGATCCTACAGTCAACTCATCTCAACACCAAGTCCTAAAATGTGCCATAATTTCAATCCCCATTGGCTTCTATTTTGAGGTTAAGAAATAGATTGCTGTTCTGGACAGAAGTGTCAGATCCCCCTCAAGCTGGAGTTATAGGTGACTTTATGCTGGCTGATGTGGGCACTGGGAACCAAATTTGGGTCCTCTTCAGGACCAGTCCATGCTCTTAACCACTGTGCCGTCTCTCCAGCCGTTCTTTTGTTTATTTAAAAAGAATAGCAATCACTTTCTTAAGCCTAGGTTTTTCCTTACTTCCATAAGATTGAGAAGGAAGACCATACGCCTGCTTTGGTGTGTGTGTGTGTGTGTGTGTGTATGTGTGTGTGTGTGTATGTATATACATATATATATGTGTGTGTATATACATATATATATATATATATATATATATATGTGAATTCCTCGCATAGACTTCACACATGGCTAATGTGAACCCTCCATGCCTGGTGCTCACTTCCTAAGACATGGAAGTCTCTGTGCCAAGGACTATGCCTTTCCTGATATGGGACTTTCGGGTCCTCCTAAGCCTGCCTTTGTTTGCTCTTTGGGGAAAAGGGAGCATTAGGCAAATCATAAATATATGTGTTATATTCTGCTTTTAAACCAAACTCCAAGGAAATAATTGGTTCAGTTTAATGAAAATGAAAATTTAAATAAATATGTGTGTTTATAAATCACTAGGAGCAGAGTCTAGTGCCTGACAAACACACACACACACACACACACACACACACACACACACACACACACACACACACACACACACACACACACACACACACACACACGGTTTACATGGTATTTATTTGCCTCTTAAAACCAAATTGTTAGGATATTTGATGATAGAATGTCCTTTGGGGTAAGCAATAGGACTTCTATATAATTTTGAAAGCAATTTGAGCCCAAATGCATACAAATGTCCTATTTGGTCAACACCATTTGTTTAGTGCTTTGAGTCAGCACACCGAAGTCTAGGATAACATTTACTGAAGTTTTATTTTTAGTTTGGCTTCCCATCTTTAACCTTTAACTGTTAAGTAAAGCTAAATCTAGGTCAATGCCATATGCAAAGAATCACGTATTTCATCTTTAGGCAGTTTTGAGGGTGAAATCTTCACAAAGCAGGAAGGGGACCAAATCATAGCAAGAGGAGCTCTATCCAGTCATAGCTGGGCTTTTTTTTTTCTGGAGGGGAGGGTTGTTTTGTTGCTATTTGAGGTAGAGTTTTACTATGTAGCTCTGGCTGGCCTGGAACTCACTATGTAAACCAGGCTAGCCTCAAACTCCCAGTTCACCACCACCCAACCCTCTCTCTTCAGACACCCAAGAAATGCACAAAGCTGAGACAGAAGCAAAGGAAAATGAGTCTTCTATCGTTAGGTGCCTGGTCTTAGCTTCTTCTTTCCCTTGCTTCTAGAAAAATGCCTCCAGCTTGGAGAACTGCCAAGCAGATACTTCTGCATCCTTGACCAAAGATGCCTTCTGTCCCCTTCTGCCACCTGCTCCCAAGTTTACTTCATCAAAGTTCTTGCTGTCATGATACATATATCATTTTCCTTTCCAAAGTGCATTTTCCAATTTTCAAATAAATCTGAAAACATGATTGGTTAAGTGTAATTAAAATAAAAATACAGGCCAGGTCTGGTGCCACATGTCTTTAGTCCCAGTACTCAGGAAGCAAGATCTCTGTGAATACAGGCCAACCTGGTCTACACAGTTAATTCAGGCCACCCAGGACTACAGAGTGAGACCCTATTTCAAAAAAAGCAAAACATTTTTTTAAAGAAGGTGGTGATTGCACACGCCTTTAATCCCAGCACTTGGGAGGCAGAGCCAAGCAGATCTCTGTGAGTTGGAGGCCATCCTGGTCTAAAGAGCAAGATCCAGGACAGGTACCAAAACTACACAGAGAAACCCTGTCTCAGGAAAAAAGAAGAAGAATCATAGCTCCAAGGTTGAGCTAGCATACATAAGGTTCTGTGTCCAATCCCTAGTACCAATACATATATTCAGATATGTACATATCTGAAAATTAACTGGGAAAATATATGTGCTGCGTATGTGACAGTGAAGTAGTTATTGTTTTAATCTTTGATATATGTAATAATTCTACATATTTATGGGGTGAACCTTGGTGTTTGGTTCATGTATACACTGTACAGTGATCAAATCGAAATAATGAGCATGTGCATCACCTCATACATTTACATTTTAAAATCCTTTCTTCTGGCTACCTGAAAACACACAGTGCGGTTAGCTGTGCTCACTCTGTTGTGTGGTAGAACCCCAGACATTACTCTTCCTACCTGTGACTCTGTGCCCATTGACCAGACTCTCCTCCCTGACTGCCACTTCTCAAACCCTTCCCCTCCACAGTCTCTGGTAACCACTTTCTACTCTACTTGCAAAAGGTAAGTTCTGTTATATTTCACAGATGAAGCAGATTATCTCGTTTGTCATTCTGTGTCTGGCTAGCTGTTTTCACTTAGCACACTATCCTCTGGATCCAGCCTTCTTTTAGTAAACATCAGAATTTCATCCTTCTTTGTGGCTGAATTGTGTTCCATTGTATGTGTGAGCCACATTTTCCTTAAACATTCATCAGTTCACAGACAGTTAAGCCAATTCCAAATCTTGGTTCTTGTGGATTGCACCCCAGTAAACATGGAAGTAAAATGTTTCTTCAATCTCCTGATTTTGTTTCCTTGGGCTATGCCGTCCAGGATTGCTGGATCATAGGGTAACTCTATGTTCAGGTTTTTTTGTTTTTTGTTTTTTTTTTTTTGGTGGAACTTCCACCTTGTTTGTTATATACCTACAACACATAGAACAACATACCAGAGTTCTCTTTCCTCTGTAGCTCTCTGTATTGATAACAATTCTGACTGTGATAAGATCACATATCGTTCATATCGATCACATGACTTTGGTGGTCAGGGATGTTGAGCACTGTTTCCCATGCCTGTTGGTCCACTGCGTATATGAGAAATAAAAATCTTGTGCCAAATCACTGTTCCCCTTCTTCTTTTTTCTTTTCTCTTTGCATACTTGAGAACTTTCAAAGGCTAGACATGCTCTCTCCTACTAAGGCACATCCCCAGCACTGCTTGTTACTCTATGTATTCTTGTGTGTACCTCAGATGTCAGCTTCTACCTACCTGGTTTTGTTGTTGTTGTTGTTGTTTTTGAGACAGACTCTCTCACCAACCTTTTAACTCAGCATGTAAGCCAGGCAAGCTGGCCATCAACTCCTGAACTATCTACCTGTCTCCAGCTCTCCAAAATGGGATACAAGCACACCAGCATGCCCAGCTATTTTACATGGCATCCTAACTTGCTTTCTATTGTAGTGAAAAACACCATGACCAAAAGCTATCATCTTCACAGACGATAGTCTGTCACTGAGGAAAGTCAGGGCAGGAGCTCTCGGCGGGAACTGAAGCAGAGGCCATGGAAGAGCATTGCTGAGAGTATTGCTCTCCCTGGTCTGCTCAGCCACCTTTTGTATAGAACCCAGGACTACTTGCCCAGGAACACAGTGGACTGGACCTCACATCCATCATCAGCCCCCACAGGCTTGCCTACACACCAATCCAATGGAGGCAATTCCTCAGTTGACGGCCTTCTTCACAGGTGACTCTAGCTCATGTCAAATTGAAAAAAAAAAAGAAAAGAAAAGAAAGAAAAAGAAAAGAAAAAACCCCACACATGAGTCATAGGGATGATTACCCACTTAACTGTCTCTCCAGCCTCTTGGTTGTTATTCATAATTAATAAAATCTCCATTTTTTAACGAACAAAAGGCTGTGAGGTTTATGATAAAACAGTCAAACTTCATTAATAAAAAAATACAAATAAAAAACTGAGATCATTGCACTGATCACAATCATGGTAAACATTAATGACATTGTCTATTTTTATACGGGGGGGAGGGGGGATAGACACTGTCCTAAAATACTGAAGAACTGCAATTGTGTGCCTTTCTAGACTATACTAAGAGTTGAGTGCAGTGGTGCAGACCTGTAACCCCCTATACTGAGGAAACAGAGACAGAAAGATTGCTTGAGCCCAGGAGTTTAAAGCTAGCCTAGACAACATAGCAAAACCCTGACTTGAAAAAAGTTAAATTCAACTAAATGAAATTCGGAGTGCAAAGCCCTTTGATCGTCTTTTGTCATTTGAGGAATATGTGACATAGATGCTCTAAGGAGGGTCTCAGCAATACTGGTCACCATTGCATGCAAAAGAGCTAGAAAGAGCCCATCTATCATCCCCTAGCAAGAGGACTAGTTCAACAAATTACAAAAAGAAAAAATACAGAATAAAATGTTTATTCATAGTACAGGAATGTTGAGCTGAAAGTAGAGTCCTTGCCTGCTTGCACAATGAACTGGCTTTAATCCTCAGCGTGTGTGTGTGTGTGTGTGTGTGTGTGTGTGTGTGTGTGTGTGTTTGTGTGTGTGTGTGTGTGTGTGTTCATACTCATAAATATCAGATGTATATAAGATGTAAGGGCTGGAGAGACAACTCAGCAGTTAAGAGCTCTTGTTGCTCTTGCAGAAGACCCGAGTTTGATTGCCAGTCCATATGGCAGATCACAACTGCTTGTAACTCTAGTTTTAGGGGACCTGATGCCTTCTTCTGATCTCCTCAGGCTCATGCACGCATGTGGTGCACACTCATACAGTCTTATACTCAGGCACACATACATACACATTAAATAAATAAAACACACACATTTTTAAAAGAAGATGTAAGTGACGATAATTGCATATTTTTATGGAAAAACATTATATATATATATATATATATATATATATATATATATACAATTGTGTGCACCATACTCTTTTAAACAACCATATATATGTGTTTAAAAACCTCCTCCACAGCTGGTATGGTGGTTCACTTCTTTAATCCCAGTGCAGGAGGCTGAGGCAGGCGGATCTCTGTGAGTTGGAGACCAGCCTGGTCTACAGAGCAAATTCCAGGCCAGGCAGAATTACATGGTGAGACCCTGTGTCAAAAACGAAACAAAACAAAACAGCACAAACTTCTTTTACTCTATTGCTCTGTATTTTAAAACTTTATTAGTTGCATATTCATTTATTTGGGACAGAATCTCACTATGTCGCCCAGGGTAGCCAGCTTATAATCCTCCTGCTTCAACCTACTGAGTGTTGTTTAGGAGCATCACCCATCCAGCCTCGTCTCAGTTTTCTCACATACTATAAATGTGTCAATGTATAAAGAAGAACATAACTTCCTTTTTCACAAAGCAAAGAGGAGGGCTGAAGAGAAGTTTCACTCATTTAAACTGCTTGCTGCTCTTGAAGAGATCTCTTTGGGTTTGATTTTCTTTTCTTTCTTTTTTTTTTTTTAACTTTCCATTTCGGTTAATGAAAAAGTACATAAAGCCTGGTGGTACAGATTACACTCTAAGGGCCACAGAGGAACAAGACCAGATCACTGTTCCAAAAATATTGAAATCTGGGGCCTGGGGATGTAGCTCATGTGGTAAAACCTTTTGTTCTATCCCAGATACTACATAAACCAAACATCAAGTTCCAGGTCATTTTCAACCACTTATTGAGTTGGGGCCAGCCTGGGATACATGAAACCCTATCTCAATAGAAAAAAAAAAAATACTGAAACCTAGTTAAGATGAACAAACTTACAGGAAATAATTTAAAAACAATTGAGGGGGACTGGAAAGATGGCTCAGGGGTTAAGAGCACTGACTCTTCTTCCAGAGGACCCAAGTTCAATTCCCAGCACCCACATGGCAGCTCACACCTGTCTGTAACTCCAGTTTCAGGGGACCCTGACACCCATGGCAAAAACACAAATGTACATAAAAATAAAATAAAATATATTTAAAAAAATTGAGGAAGGTGAGGACCATTTAAAAGGAAAATAAGTTTTGTCGAGGACATGGAGAAGATTGAACTCTCCTGAACTATTATTAGGATTCAGAAAATTAGATCTAGCAATGTGATACCAAATTCCAACAGGACTGAAAAGTCTGGAGGAGGTAATTGTACAGCCATGTTCACAGCATGATTCTTCATGACGGCCATGTGTGGAAGTGACTATTGATGGAGCATAGTTTCAGGGACTTGGTCCATCTTCAACACAGTGGGGAGCGTGGCTGCTGGCATAGCAGGCAGACATGGTGCTGGAGGTATCTTGACATCGTCTCACGGCAGTGGCTAGCAGCGTCTCTCTTGGGTTTGATTTTCAGTACCTACATTGAATAGCTCACACCTGCCTGTAACTCCAGCTCCAGGGATCCAATGCCTTGAAGACACAACACACACGCACCACACACACACAGACACACACAAATACACACACACTACACCACACACACATACACACATATTACACACACACACTACACTATACATACAAACACTACACCACATACACATACACACAAACTACACACCACACACACACACACACCTACATCACACCATTCATACACGCACACCATACACACACCACACACAGACACACACAAATACACACACTACACCGCGCGCGTGTGCGCGCGCACACGCACACATACACACACACACACGCGCGCACACACACACTACCTTTAAAAAGAAAACAGTAAAAAAGTAAAGATAGGATGGACTGGGAAGGGACTCAGAAAAGTGCCTGCAGCACAAGCCTGAGGACTTAAGTACAGTCCCCAAAACTCCTACAACAGCCTGCCACGGTGACACACACCTGTGATCCTACCATGGTGACACACGCCTGTGATCCTGCCGTGGTGACACACACCTGTGATCCTGCTGTGGTGACACACACCTGTGATCCTGCCATGGGAAGATGAAGACAAATGGATCCCTGGAACTCACTACAACCTACCTAACCTACTTGGTGAGCTCCAGGCCAGGAAGGGGTCCTGTCTCAAAGGAGGGCATCAGCTTTTGGAGATTTCTGTTTGCTTTTTGTTAGCTCCCTGGTCCCTTCCCAACCTCGGGGGTGCTTTCTGTTTCTTAATAAATGGTCTCTGTGTCTATTTAAAAACAAAAAGGAAGGTGGACGGCATTTGACATCTGAGGACAGGTGGCATTTGAGGTTGTCCTCTGGTGCACGCACCTGTACATACATGTGTGCATACATCTTCACACACACACACACACACACACACACACACACACACACACACACACACACACGTATGCCCACAGAAACACACCAAAAGTTCAATAAAGAGAAACATGGCTCTTCTTTGGAAAAACCCACTCAGTGTGTAGGTTCTTTTATCCCAGGGGTTTTACTACCCATTAAAAAAAACACATTATTTTTACTGCCCAAAGTCCTCAGAATAAATCTGCGCCTGTTTCTCTACAAGAACTTGGCTGGGAAAGATTAATCTGTGGTTTGGGTTTGAGAAATGAAGTCTATTAAGTGGTCTTAAAAACGAAAGTGGACATTATTGCTCGTGCAAATTATTGGTGCTTCCAAGGGCCCCGAGCTTCACTGCCTGCCTTTCTTTTTGCTTTTTATTTTAAACCAGGGGCAAGGCGGTGGAGTCGGGGTTCTGAAATGGAGCCCCCCACCTGTGATACACGTGTAGAGTGAAAACCTGTAAACTTTTGAGTGTTTGGATCCGAGTGAGCCTCTGAGGTTGTCAGCGGGGCCTTGATTCTGTGACCACAATTAAAGATTGGGGCTTTGATTCTGTGACCACAATTAAAGATTAAGGTGAGCGATCCGTGCCTGAAAACACTCCCAGGTGGAAATGAATAAACACTGAAATAACGCCTACCTAGATCCAGCTAGAACACAAACCCAGAGTTTACAGCCATCAGAACATGCCATCCCGAGCAGCAATGGACTCAGAAGCAGATTCTAAATCAAAGTGAAAGAGAGTGTTAGTGCCCCCCATCAACTGTCCCTCAGCCAGGTTCCCTACAGAGTCCAGAGAGAAGGGGGACCCAGCCTCAGGCAGCAAGGTCAGCAGAATAAGCCTAGGGACTCAACAAGGTGTCAGGTATATTCAGTGTATACACATTCTCATCTGGCTCTTCCTCCATCTGACAGACTCTCTTTGCAGATCTTCAGAGAGGCCAATTATTAGTGGGGTGTGGAATAGGTGCATCCATGCACTGTTGAGGAAGTTTGGCGCACAGTTTGGGGGGACAGACAGCTTGGTGGTGTCTATGATATTTTGAAATCTACATCTAGTGTGCCATACCCCTTGATTTATAAGGGATCTATCTGGCTTCCAAAATCCTAGCACTGGGATAAATGTACCACCCAGCAAAGCCTTTGCGGCATCGTTTATAATAGAAAAAGTTCCAAACAGCCTGCATGCCACTAAGGACAGGATCATTTAAACGATGTATACTGTGTCCTCACAATGACACACAATGTGGCTGCTGAAAATGAAGAACTGTAGTGATGACTTAGAAAGTAACGTGTTTTTGTTTTTTGTTTGTTTTTTGGTTTGCGGGATTAAGTGTAGAGCGCAGGGGAAGCCCTGAATGAATGAGTGAAGTTGGAAATGAATGTGTATTCTTTCCACGGGCAACGTCATGACGAGGACTCAAAGACTTTGGACCCATGGGAAATTGACAAAGCTGTTGCCCACGTGGCCCTGGCTCCAGAGAAGTGGGAATGCTTTCCTCAGGAGTCTATGAGTGTGTGTGTGTTCGTGGAGGATTGTTCAGTGTGTGCCAAGATTGCACTGCCGTTCCTTCCTCTGCA
The DNA here is from genome assembly GCF_004664715.2 of Peromyscus leucopus. Classification (NCBI taxonomy): domain Eukaryota; kingdom Metazoa; phylum Chordata; class Mammalia; order Rodentia; family Cricetidae; genus Peromyscus; species Peromyscus leucopus. The sequence goes on from NC_051066.1 coordinate 80,655,402, forward strand.
TGACTACAGCCCGAGACTGTTGGCCTGTAGACACCAGCTAGCCGCCCCCCCCCCCCCGCCCCGTCCGCTCTCCCTAATAAACACACTGAGGGTTTGCGGTGGTGGTAGCGGAGACCCGCTTGACCGCAGCTTTACCGTGTGTCTTGTGTTCTTTCCTTTCTTCGTTCCCTCACCGACCCTAGTCAGGGTTCCAGGACCCAAGCACTGTGAGTAGCAGCGGACAGTTTCATATCTCAGGCTGACCCGCCAATTGCTATGAAACTAAGGATGACCTTGAACTTCCCATCTTCCTGCCTCTTCTGATTTCCCATCTACTGAGACTACAGGCAAGCACCACCATCCCGGATTTGATGAGGTGCTGGGGATCAAAGCCAGGTCTTCATACAGGCTATACCTCCTCAGCTTAGCCGCATCCCTATCCCAGAAAGCAGTTTCGTTTAAATAATACCCTCCACGGCAATTTTTCTTTCTACCTAACATTGAAAGACTTCAAAAGGCTAAATGTTAAGAGTTACTATGGGTTCCTCTAGAAGAGAATGTGATTGGGACTGGGTTGAAAAAGAGACAACTCACCTCCAGCCTTATAAATTTCTGAAATTTAAATGTGAATTTTTTCTTTATTGTGTTTATTGTTATTTCTTTTAAAATATTCCATTACTGCCAGGTGGTGGTGGCACACAACTTTAACCCCAGCACTCGGGATGCAGAGCCAGGCAGATCTCTGTGAGTTCGAGGCCAGCCTGGTCTACAGAGCGAGATCCAGGACAGGCTCCAGAACTACACAGAGAAACCCTCTCTCGGGGAAAAAAAAAAAAGATTCCATTACTTATATATTTACTTGTGTATCTCTCTGTGTGTGTGTGTCTGTGTCTGTGTGTGTACACGCGTGCATGACATGGCATGTTCATGGAGGTTAGAGTACAACTTGCAATAGTTGCTTCTCTTCTATCTTGTAGATTTCAGGGACCTAATTCTGGTCATCAGACTTGGCATCAAGTACCTTTACTTATTACAGCTTCTCACTGCCCCTTTTTGTTATTTATTAAATGGTTAAAAATAATTCAGGAACCAAACCTACCTCTGTATACTCAGCCATTCATACTGAGGTTCTGATCAGTCTGTCACAAACTGTGTGGCATCAGTCCTTACCAGTGCAGAGGATGTGAGCTCCGGGGAGAATTCTGGTAACACTTTGGGCTATGGGAAGTTGTGATGGCTATTCTTAGTTGTCAACTTGACTATATCTGGAATGAACTACATCCAGAAATGGAAGGCACACCTATGGCTCCCCAGATCTTGAGGTGGGAAGATACACTCCTTTAATCCAAATCTTGAGGCTAGAAGCCATAGGCTTTTTGATCGTGATCTTGAGGTACGAAGATACACCTTTAATCTGGGCCACATCTTCAGCTGAAAGCCTATATAAGGACATAGAAGAAGCAAGATTTTCTTCTTCTTTGCCTGCTTGCCCTCACCTTGCTAATGTATCCATTCCTTCACTAGCATTGGAGACTACTTCTTTGGGATTCCAGCATCTACTGAAGACTTTCAGAGACATCCAGCCTTGTGGGACTGAGCAACTACTAGATTCTTGGACTTTCCATTCACAGCTAGCCATTGTCCAATTAGTTGGACTGCAGACTGTAAGTCATTCCAATAAATTCCCATATATATGTATATATGTGGAGAGAGAGAGAGAGAGAGAGAGAGAGAGAGAGAGAGAGAGAGGAGAGAGATTCATTCCATAAGTTCTGTGACTCTAGAGGACCCTGACTAATACAGAAGTGAACTGAGTTTGGGGGATTGAATATAGGGCCTCAATAAGCAAGTGTGAGTTGCTAATTGGAAACCAGGTCAGGTGAGTACAGAATTATTACACTACCCTGCCTCTCAGCCCATCAGTGATGGAATGAACTGCATTAAAGAGCCAAAGGTATCTGGGTAGTGGTAGCACATGCCTTTGATCCCAGCACCTAGGAGGCAGAGGGAGAAGGATCTCTGGTTCGAGACTAGCCTGATCTAGAGAGTGAATTCCAGGACAGCCAGAACTATACAGAGAAACCCTGTCTCAAAAAAACAAAACAAAAAGAGCCAGAGGTGGAGAAAACATTGGCACAGGAAACTGCTCTCCATGTACACTCCTGCCCTCAATTAACCAGATTGGTTCTTATGGTGTCCTCAGGTTAAGGGAGGCAGCGAGGCAGAGGAAAATAGGCACAGTATGACATCCCAGAGTCCTGGCTCCAGTGTTCTTTTCTCTTCTGTCACTCCATAATTCTCTCAAAGCTTTCGCTCTCATTAGTTTAGCTATAAAAAAAATCACTCCCAAATGATATTGCGCCTACCTGAGTGTTATATTTTCTAAATATGTTCCTGAAGTCTCTTCTAATTTTAATATGACTTACTTCTGATCTATATAAACAAACGTGAATATGTCTATTAATCAAAACACTCTCCTTATCTAGGCAATTTCATAACCCAGTGGCAGGCTGTCATGAGACCTTTTGAAGCTACGCTGGCATCCTAGGAAGACCGAGGTAGATTGTGCCGACTGGACAGTATTCCTTCCTCAAACATCGTCCTCACTGGTAGCCTATGTACTTACTATCCCTCATCAGTCATCTTCCTGCCTCACTAGCCTCACCATTCAATCCCCTGAAGACATTCCTCCTCATCTCCCAGTCCCCTAAGTGATGATGTGCCTCAGAGTTTGAACCTTAGATGTCTCCTCTGCTGAAACCAACTCACTCACAGGTTTCATTCAGTCTCACAGTTTTAACACCTCCCACCCCCCAGGATTCAAGGCTGGAGAGATGACTCAGTGGTTAAGAGCACTAGCTGCTCTTCCAAAGAACCAGAGTTCAATTCCCAGTGCTCACATGGCAACTCACAACTGTCTGTAACCCCAGTTCCAGGGGATCTGACACCCTCATATAGACATGCATGTGGTAAAAAAAAAACCACCAATGCCCATAAAACAAATAAATTATTTCTTAAAAAGGGTCCAAGATTCATAACTCAGGCATTATATGACATTTCTATATGGTTGACCAACAAGATGAATTCCAAATTCAAAATGTCTCTCTGTAAACCTCCTCCCTATCTCTCCCCATCTATAAATCCACTCTTCCTGTTTCTGAGGCCAAAACCTTGACGTTGTTTTTGGCCAGTCTCCTCCACGCCTTATCCAGTACATTAGAAAATCCTTTAAAATACAGTCTGTTGGGTGGCACAGACGTGTAGTTCTGGCACCGGGGAGATGAACGAAAGAGGAGTTTGAGACTAGCCTGGGATACTAAATCATGTCTCAAAAATCAAAACAGCTGTGAACACACAGGCCACTCCAGCTAGGGAAGCAGATCAGTGCCTTGCTCAGCCATCATCAGAGAAGCTTCCTCCTAAAGCATATGGGAATAAATACAGAGATCCACAAGCAGACATTAGGCAGAGAGTGAGAGGCCTTGGAACATGCAGACCTAAACCTGATGTCTCCTTCAAATTCCTCCTCTCGGGGCTCAGGAAACCCTGTGGATGAGGAGGCAGAAAGAGTGTAAGAGCTATGGGTGGTGGTGGTGGTGGAGGACACCAAGAAAATAAGATCCTCTACAGCAACGTGATCCAAGTGCTCAGGAACTCACAGAGACTGAGGCAGCATGCAGCATGCACAGGACCTGCATGGATAGGTCTGCAACAAGTCCTTGCATATATTATGGCTCCCAGTTTAGCTTTTGTTTTGTTTTGTTTTGTTTTGTTTTTTGTTTTTTTTTGTTTTTTTTGTTTTTTTTGTTTTTCGAGACAGGGTTTCTCTGTGTAGCTTTGGAGCCTGTCCTTGAACTCACTCTGTAGACCAGGCTAGCCTCGAACTCAGAGATCCGCCTGGCTCTGCCTCCCAGAGTGCTGGGATTAATGGCGTGCGCCACCACCGCCTGGCCAAGTTTAGCGTTTCTTATGGGATTCCTGAGTGTGTGAAAAAGTGGGTCTCTAGTTTCTACGCCTTTTCTTCTGTCTCCTTGTTTTGTCCAATTCCAATGTTTTGTTTATCTTACCTTGTTATATTATATTATTATATTTCTATCCCTTAGAAGCCAGTTTGTTTTCCAATGAGAGACAGAAAGGGAGTGGATCCAGATAGGAGAGGAGTTGGAGGAGAACTGGGAGGGATGGAGGGAGTGGAAACCATATTCAAGATATATTATATAAGAAAAGCTATTTTTTTTCTTTCTTCTGTTTTTGTTTTGTTTTGTTTTTCTGAGACAGTGTTTCTCTGTGCAGACATGGTTGTCCTGGAACTTGCTCTGTAGACCAAGGAGACCTCTGTAGACCTTGAACTCATAGATATACCTCCCTCTGCCTCCTAAGAGTTGGGATTAAAGGTATGTGCCAAGACACCAGCTTTGAAAAAAAAGAGGGAAAAATCAAACAAGAGCCTGCAAAGATTGGTTTCACATTTTAAGAGCACATACTACTTCTTGTAAAGGATCTGAGTTCCGTTCCAAACACTGACATCAGGCAGCTCACAACTCCCTGTAACGTCAGCTCCAAGGATCCAGCATCTCTAGATTCTTCAGATTCCTGCACTTCCATGTGTTTCGGGATATTTGAGAAAACTGTGTAAAGATGTGTTGCTGTTTTACCTTGCCTGCCTAAGGCACCCGATTGGTTTCATAAAGAGCTAAGTGGTCAATAGCTAGGCAGGAGAGGTTAGGTGGGACTTCCGGGAAGAGAGAGGGACTCGGGATGAATCTAGGTGCCAGCAAGACACAGAGGGATGGGGCTGGAGAGATGGCTCAGTAGTTAAGAGCACTGCCTGCTCTTCCAGAGGTGCTGAGTTCAACTCCCAGCAACCACATGGTGGTTCACAACAATCTCTAGTGGGATCTGATGACCTCTTCCGGCATAAAGTTGTACATGCAGCTAAAGCACTCATATACATACATACATAAATAAATAAAATCTTAAAAAAAAAAAGACACAGAGGGAGTTGGACCCACAGAATGGAGGCGAGGTAAAGAACCACGTGGTATATTAATCGAAACAGGTTAATTTAAATTAGAAGAGCTAGTTGAGAACAAGCCTAAGCTAAAGGCCAAGCTTTCATAACTAATAATAAGTCTCCATGTCATGATTTGGGGGCTGATAGTCTCCAAAAGAAAATCCACCTACACCCATGCACCCCCACCAACATAATTAAAAATAAATTAAATCTAAAAAAAAAATCAAAATAACAGCAAGTTCTTTAACATGTAAGCAGAACCCATCCATCTCACACAACCGCCACTGCTAGTATCCGCCTGGACCTGGGTCCTATCTGCACTGGGCACTGCTCTGGATGCTGCTAGTCACTTTGCACAATCTGTCCGTCCTTCTCTGTCTTAGTAGGCTGATATGGTGTGGCCTGTCTTACTTGTTGTTTGCCTTGGGTTAATGACTAAATTGTGGACAAAGAGATAGGGCAGAAGGGATAGATGTGCATCCATTCCAGAGTAGACTTGAAGATCATAAACACAACCCAAGCACTCTTTCTACCTCCCATGAGCTGGAATCTGAAATAATCTGTGGCCCAGGAAAAGCAATGGCCCAACAGGAATCTGTACCTCTGGATAGTCACATGAAAGCTGCCACCCTGAACACAGACATCAGATAAGGGAGAAATGAGTCTTTAATGCCTTCAGCCATCTGTTATGGAACCCAACTCTATCATAACTAAAACAAGCAACTCAGGATAGCATCTGAAGCCAACAAGTTCTTCAACGACTTAAAAGACATTTGAATTCTGGCCTTCTTCCAAAATTAGTAACCCCAAAAAACAAAAAGAAAAAGAAAACACTGCAAAGTCAATAGCAACAAATGTTTGCATAATTGATATTCCTTCTAGGACATCAGTTTCCCAGTTGCTGCATGCAAACCTTGCATCAATACAGCAAAATTTACGTCATAAAAATAAATCACTTCTTCCAAGTTATTTCAAAAGAGTTTACAGCAAACAATTCTGTCAAAGTATGTGGGTACCTATTATCATTTGATCTTTCAAAGGAAAAGGATTTTGAAAGGATTTGGTATTGGTTCAGGACCCCCAAGACCAAGTTCTCAGCACAAAGGAGATTGATTTGCCCCAGAGGGACAGAGGGCAGGAATAAGAGACCAAGACAGGAGACAGAGAATGAGGGAGAGGAAGAAGGGAATAGGAGAGAGGGGGAGGGGGTATTTGTCCCAGAGAGCAGGGACAAAGGACTGCCTCTAGATAAAGGGGAGACAGAGGTGGCCCATAGGCAAATGTGGTTTATAAAGGTAAAAGGGGAAGCTCCATGTTAGGATGAGGTGTCTAACTTTAATCGGGCATGTTAATCAGGTGAGTCCAAGGGGACTTTTGATGGCTGGACTTCAATACTTAGTAGTCAGTCTCAGAAGGAGGAAGTGGCCAAATAAGGGACTAGACCTTGGTGACTAACTTTAGGACTATAATCTAACAGCTTTCAGTAAGGCAGGGAATATGGGAGAAGGGCGAGGCCTGCCAGAGCCGTATTTGCCATGCTCAGCCTGGCTAGAGTCCCTTGGGGTTTAAGTTGTAGGACAGCCTTAACCGAGTCTGTATACTAACTGAGTTACCTTGGGCAAGCTGCTTAAACTGAGATTTTGTATCTATTTCCTGTTAAATGGGGATTGGTGGGGAAAAAAAAAACTTATTTTAAAAAGCTATAAAAAATTTTTAAACATATAGGTTTTGAAAAAATATTGAAAAAAATATATATTTGTGTGCATATGCATTTTGCCCGCACATATGTCTATGTGTGAAAGTGTCAGATCAACAGAACTAGAATTACAGACAGTTGTGAGCTGCCATGTGGGTGCTGGTGTTGTGGAATATTTGTACACTGTGAAGATGTGTCTTTGCCAAAGTGCCTTCTGATTGATTTAATAAAGAGCTGAATGACCAATAACTAGGCAGGAAGAGGCTAGGCAAGACTTCCACGGACAGAGAGGACTCTGGGAAGAAGAAAGGTGGAGATGCCAGGAGACACAGAGCAAGCAGGATGTTCAGGAGGAGAGGTAATGGCCATGAGACATGTGGCAGAATGTAGATTAATATAAATGAGTCAATTTAAGTTATAAGAGCTAGTTAGGAACAAGCCTAAGCTATAGGCCAAGCTTTGATAATTAATAAAAAAGTCTCTGTGTCATTATTTGGCTGTGGCTGGTGGGAATAGAAAAGACTCTTTCATACTGGGAATTAAACCTGTGTCCACTGGAAGAGAGGCTAGTGCTCTTAACCACTAAGCCATCTCTCCAGGCCTTGGATAAATTGTAGAACAAATACAAATTCAAACAATATAGCTTTCCACAAATCTCCGTGTTTGAAGAGAATATAGGAGTTAGTTAAATCTAACTCAACAAAGTTCGCTGGGAAGAACTGGGTTTGGGGTGGTGGTAGTGAAGGAAGTACTTCTGTATATAACTCAGGTTTTGCATTCTCAATATTGACTTAGCTTCCTAAATTCTGGGATTACAGGTGTGTGCCACCATATCTGAATGTAAAACGTTTTGTTCTGAAGACAAGATCTCACTAAGCCCAGGCTATTCTCGAATTCCCTGAGTGATCCTGATCCTCCTGCCTCTGCTTCCCAAGTGCTAGGATTACAAGCATGGACCACCATGCCCTGAAAAGACACTGAGTTTTTGTTTTTAATATTGTTTATTTTATTTTATGTTCATTCTGTAAACATGGAGGTGAAAAGAAAATTTGTGGAAGTTAGGTTTGAAAAAAAAGTTTTAGCCTGGCATGGCAGTATACACCTTTAATCCAAACACTCAGGAAGCAGAGGCAGGCAGACTTCGAGTTGGAGACTAGCCTGGTCTACACAGAGAGTTCCAGGATATCCAGGTCTACACAGAGAAACCCCGTATTGAAAACAAAAAACAAAAAGGAAAGAAAAAAAACAAGAAGAAAAAGATCTATATTTTTAAAGCTCTTCTACACACAAGAAGCTGGTCTCACTGATCCTTTCCATTCAAAAACAATCAGGTGATAGGATGGAAGATTAGAAAGAAAAGTTTTTCCAAAATGGTTTTTTATCTTTACAATTCTGAATTATGTGAATCTAGAGTCATATGTCTAAAATAATCATATTTAAACCATGTAATATGTTAACCAATAGATGAAATAAATGTGACTGAAGTGCTCCTGATACATACAGAATTTGGGGAGTAACTAACTACCTCCCAGTTTTTCTAAGGACTCAATGAAGGCTTTGCCACCAGCCAGATCTGTGGCCACCCCACAACATTTTCTACGTCTCTGTATACTGACTGTCCAGAGCAGCCTGGACTGTTGTTGAATACAGCCGTGAGTGTGAGCATGGTGTTCTGGGCAGGTCTGTGCCAGAGTAAGCAGTGCTGTGAACTTCATCGTGCAGGTGAGGGTATCTGACCCACTGAACTCACCGAGGAAGGTAACTGCATGGTTGATGGGATTTCATGACTGTGCTTCTTTTCTGGTGGGTCTCTGACTGTGACAGAAAACTCACATTGATTTTATCCTCAGATTGTTGCTTGACCTGCCAATATGCCTGTAGCTCTGGTTATCTTGAAGCTCTCAAAAGGGGACAGGAGCCCTTATGTAATCAGCATTGAGTCCAAATCGTCCCTGATGGTTATTATCCAATGCAAATTAAGCATTCTCATTACCTAACACCACAGCTCTCAGCAGGGAAAGAGAAGTAAACTTAAGCCACAACATCCAAACCACTGGACACTGACCAATTCTAGCAGCAAAGGAGGGTTTCCTGGTAAATAGATGCATCCACTTTCCAACCCAAATGTACAACAGGAGCCAAAAAGAGAGAAGAAATCACTTCAAAAGACCTGAGCAGGAAATGTTTCATTATTCACTTGGCTCCATGATTTAGAAACCAATCCTTTCAACTGAGAGACTCTATCCTTGCCCTTCTCTCTCCAACCTCCATTACCTATTATTCTCATTTGAATGGTCTGTAACTGCCAAGTAAAGGTTGTTACCAATATTGCATCTGGTCCAGACGGATTAGAGGGGGGAATGATGTGTGTGGCTCTCTGTAATCCCTCCATCAACTCCAGGATTGCCAGTTTCTCCGGGGACTGTGGCAAAGCTGCAGAAAATCCCCAAAGACAAGATGTTGCGGCTTCTCTCTGGTTTGGCTGGCAGACACAGAAAAAGTAATGCAGGCAAGAGAAATTAGAGAGAAGTCTCTCTGGTCTGCAAATGAGAGGCAGCTGCCGAGTGAGTGCCCCATTCCTCCTGAGGGTGGCTGCAGCAGGGCCAGTCTCTGAGGAATGAGCACTTCCATGCATGTCTTCTGTTTCCAAGATGAACTCAAAGCCACCTGCTTCAAGCAGCCTCATATGGAGTCAGAGATGTGTGCTGATGTGGCCTCCAGACTAGTTCTGTTTCCAAGTCTAAAAATAGACTCGACAAAGGCTTTGAACAAATCTATATTCTCTGGGCTTGCGCTCCTCTAGATTGAATGGCATTTGCCATTCACTTTCATCATGGAATTGAGGGGAAATGGCTACAAGAGGGCTTGTAAAATAAAACAAAATAAAAATGTGAACAGTCCGTAGAGCAAGAACAATGAGAATAAAGTAACCACTCTTTACTCTCTTAAGCAGTAATTTATATTTATTGAAATTCATAGCGTACACCCAGGCTGTGGGGCGACAGTAACAGCAGACAGAGCAATGCTGAGTATTACAGAGGAAACACAGAGTGAGAAAACAGAGTATCAGCTGAAAATTCCCCATTCCTTGTACTGAAAAGAGACTAGCATCACAAGCAATACTAGAGGCAGTTTTAACATTTTTTTTTCTACTCTGGAACATTTTGGGTATTGTACACAATTGTTTTGAATTCTTGGCATTGTGTTTTATTCACTAGAAATTACTTACAAATAAAACAAAAATTTCTGCCCTTTTAGACATACCACAAATAGAGTGTTTTAAAAGGACTTAGAGATGGCTAAGATATTTTATCTAAAAAAAACTTATTACTTGAGCCAGGCAGTGGTAGAGCACGCCTTTAATTCCAGCACTTGGGAGGCAGAGGCAGGTGGATCTCTGAGTTCAAGGCCAGCCTGGTCTACAATGCAAGTTCCAGGACAAGCAGGACTACACAGAGAAACCCTGTCTCAAAAAGCAAAAACAAACAAAGAAAAAGCAACAACAATGAAAAACTTATTACCCAGTGGAAGATCTGGCTAGAAAAACAAAACAAAACAAAAAAACAAGACAAAACAAAACAAAAACAAAAACACTGCATGGTGCTTTCTAGAGAGCATCTAGGCCCCCCAAAAGCCACAACCAACACTGAAAGTAAGGTATTTAAAAATCGTGACCAACTTGTAACTACTTCAAAGACCCAGACTTCACAAAAGTTGAAGCTGAATTTTGAATGACCTGTCTTACATTTGTTCATTTTGTGACAGGGTCTCGCTGTAGCCCTGGCTGTCCTGAAACTTGCTCTGTAAACCAGACTGGCCTGGAATCACAGTGGTTCGCCAATTCGCCTGACTTAGCTCCCTAGTGCTGGGATTAAAGATGTGTGCCACCACCCTTAGCAACATACCTGCTTTTAAAAATAGTTTTTGACTATAAATCATAGAGACTCCAATACCTAGGAAATATTGAGAGGGGGCAACCTTTGCCTCATTTCGAATGAAAAAGTATTATACGCAGAAACCAGGAGATCTTTAGTACTGTTGTTTTCCTTCTAATTTTACTTTTTCTGATGTCTGCATGTATCTGTTTCAGAGATCTGCTTTATATTATGCATCAAAATGGGGTCAAGAAGTCAGTCTTCATTCAAAGATATAGAAAAGCCAGATAGGCTTTTAATCTTTTAAGTGTTGGTTCTGATTTCTGTATATTCCGGGTGTCTGCTGCAACAGTGAGAAGAAGAGATGGAAGATAAACAATGAGATGTCATCTTGCTGTGACCCCTTTACAAAGAGCTGTTAGAATTCCCACACACACACACCTACAAACTGTTGGAAAAGTAGCAGCCCCTCAAATTTGAATCATCTCTAGGGAATACATAGCTTCATTATACAAGGAGTTGAGCAGTCACCATCAATTATATGGTTTTCCTCAGCAAGACAGACTCTTACACCCAAATTTTGAAACTATGAACTACAGTACTGCAAGGGCGAAGACGTCTGGTGTTTAAAAGGCCCCTGGGGAGGTCTAGTCAAAATATTTCCATTCCTCTCAGAAACTGGGATACAAAGGAGAAGGACACAGTGAGAGCGTGAATCAAAAGGAAAGCCGTCCTTCCCGGGAGAAGCTGCACAAAGTCCAGGTCTGCAAGGGCGATCTCGCCCTCTTCTTCCAGAGCAGGCTAGATCACACACCTTTCTTTCCTGGGAACATTCATTCCCAGCAAGAAGCCAAAATTAGGTTTGCATCAATTTCTGAACGTCTGTAGTTAATAGACAGCCTTCATCATCCCGCCCTAAATGGGTGTGTTTAATTGTCCATGCATGCTCCCGGAGGCACCACACCGGCGGCGTTCTAAATAGATGGGTGAGTGATGGGGCATATAGTTTTTCCATAAAGCGGAGCTACTGGCTCAGAGTGAGTGGAAACTCTGGCTCGGAAACTGTCCGCTATGGTGATACTAGGATGGGATTGGGGCAAGGGAAGTTGGAGCTAGGTTTAGAGAAGAGAGTGAATGACCCAGTTCCCTGCCTTGGGTTTGCAGTCTGCATCCCGACCCCGGACAATTCCGTCGGGGGTTGGTGGCCGTGTACCCCGTGCAGTTAACTGCCTCCCGAGCCACGTGTCCTTCCGCTTCACGTCCCCTCGAGAAGGCCCCCAAAATAGGCCAGACTGAGCGAATACTTGGCCCGGCGCCTTGGGGCCAACGGTGGAACCCCGGGAAAAAAAAGTCTTTTGCTACTTCATCCAAAAAGCCAGGCCAGAAGCCACCACCAAAAGCCTCAGCTGCTCCCTGCCGACCCTCAGACAATTCGGTCTCCGGGCCCCGCGGTGGCTCAGCTCCCGCCACTCGCGTCCAAAAAGAAAAGCACCTTCAGAGCACGTTCCGAGAGCAACACTCATCTTTCCAGTTAGAACAAGTTTAAAGTGTGGGTCGGGCCAGGAAGCCGCGGGCAGGGGGTCACGTGCGCCCCCGTCACTGCAGCTCCCCTCGCCTCTCCGGTTCGAGTTATGCCATCAAGCTAATATATTGTGACTGCTCTTCTCTCCTGTGACAAAGGCTTGCAGCTGCCTCCAAATCAATAGACGTCAAAGAAATATGAAAACAGTCATGACACAAAACTTAAATCCTGCTTGCAATCTACACGATCAGAACCGTGTTTCTGTTCTCCAAGCCGCCGATTAATTTATCCCAAAGTTTAGTCAAATTTTTATTCCGCTACCTTTTTCCCAGCAGATCGCGCTACATCTGTCGGGTTTGTAATGTAATTTGTAATTACTGCCCTTCATGTGGTCCGGTGCCTTGAACCATCTTTAATTAAAAGCATAATTAAGGGAAGATCTAAAGAAAGACAATTACCAGATGGTCTTTTTTTTTTTAAGAGGCAGTAGTTGCTCAGAGAGGGGAGAAGGATCTGTCCCCTCAACCCAGTGCTAGGAGAGGGGGCGGCGGTCGGATCCGCGCCTGCGCACTGCAAAGGCCTGGGCCCAGCGCGCACTGACCCCCTCCTTGCCCTGGCCTTAAGGGTTCAAGGAGGCGGAGCTCAAAGGTGAGCGCTAGCGTCCGGCACTTGGTAGAAACTGACTTTCTTCTCTTTTTCCTGGTGGTTTCCTGTCTTGGAGTGGCCGCGGGGAGCCTGGACCCAGATCAAGGCAGAGACAACTTCCAAGTTCGCCAAGCCCCTACCCCCACCCCAGAGCTAAGGCCCACCCTGCTCTGCGCGGGATCCTGGGAGCTCTGAAACAAAAAGAAGGGATTGATGGTGGAAGGAGGAAGGATGGGAGAGACGGGACTGACCCACCACAAGGCCCAAGCCTAAGTCCACCCCCGAACCCCGCCCAGCAAGGTAGCAGCTGAAGGAACGTTCCCACGAGGGTCTGAGAGCTCCCGAGGACAAAGAAGCCAGCCAGCCCTCGCCGTCGCCCTCAGCCTCGACGGGCAAAGCGGCCCTGCATAGCGATTCTCTCGGCTCCCTGTTGTCCATGGGTCCCTTGGAATTTCCAAATCAAGGGTGGTGGTGGTGTTTAAAACCTCTCTCCGTTCCTATCTTACCCACCCATACCCACACCCACATAAATAATGCAGTCGGGAGCCAAGATTTCTGCATTAGCACCGCGTTGCCCGGGCGGCTGGCACAAGGATTCCAAAGACGGAGAATGGAAATTAAACTGTTGTTGTATGAAGGGGATGTCATTATGTGACTGCTCATATTCAAAGTCAGGCAGCAGTGAATTGTAATCATTTCAATTATCTCCAATATATTTTCCTTAGGACACAAGTTGTCAAAGATTTAAAGAAAGGAAGTACATTCTTGCGGTTCCGTGGGTCCATTTTCCAGACGGTTTGTTACTCTTGCTGCATGATTTGGTTTCAGCTTTTATTCCCCAGCCTCAGAGTCTCTTACAGAGATTTCTCTGGATGGAACGAGCCACGCTGGCCCCTGTGGCTTCTCTGGCTGCGCTGACACGGTCCACGGGTGGAAAATCGGCCTCAGTATACCTGGCGCTCGCATTTTTTGGCTGCTTTCAGGTTTAATTAACTTTAAAAACAAATATGCTTTCGAGTTCTGGATCTGGTGACCGCTTGGGAAAGGGAGGGGGTAGTGTTGTACTCCGTGTCCTTCCCAGCCTGGGGTGGGAGGTGAGGGTGAGGGCTGGCAGTGCCTGCCTGCGCCCCCCGAGGCCAGCCAAGCAAAAGAGCACGTGCTGGACTGTGTGGGGATCCGGGCTCTCTGAGCGTCCAGGAAAAGCCGGGAAGAGCCGGGTCTGCGCAGCTCCCTCTCTCCTAGCCCGGTGCTTGCTCCTCCTGTCCCGCCGTTGGACAGTGAAGGTTGGATAGGATGTCCTAATGGGGATGAAGGAGATCTTGGAGAAGCACTCTGCCACCCCAGCCTGGGCAGAGAGTGGAAAGGTCGTCTCCGTCAGCCCTCGTCCAATCTCACGGATTAAGATTAATCCCGATCTTTACACTAATATAGCCTCTTGGGTTTTTATTATACTCATTTGGGAGGAAATGAGCTCTTGCCAGGCAAATAGCACGCCGCACCTCACTTCTCATAGCTGCGCAGGGCCGGGGCCTGAACAGCTCCGTAGGCAATTCCCGAGCTCCGATATTATATTTGTGAAATGTCCTTTTGTTGAGGCTTTTAACACCTTATAACGAATCATTTGTTCCTTTCTCTTTAATTTTGATAGACAATTAGCCATCAGAGATACACCAGTTGACTGTAACCGAGCATTAAACTCGCCTTTATGTAACGCTAATTTAGCATAACTGCTTTGTTTAACTTTGCTATATAAGAACCAGGTTTTGTAGTTTAAAAAAAAAGGTGTAATTTTATGTGGGGCTTCATTTCTTTTGGCCTTGTACTCAGCAAGTCCTTTCCTCTTTGTGAGGCGTTCTGCTGGGGCCCAACGCCATTTCCCGGTGCCTAGCACCTGCAGGCTGGGGGGTGGGGGGGAAGGGAATTAGCATTGATATAGATTTAGTTGAAATGTAATCTCTTAAATCTGTCCAAGATTCAGAGAGATAATTACACTTTCACTGCATTGCCAGGGGTCAGCGTCTCTGAGGACCTGAGGAGTTGATTTACTAACAATAGTGTTACATAAAAAAATGGCGTTTGAGATTATAATGTTAATGGCTGCGGTCGCTGGGGAATGCTGCCGCTTCCAACTAATTCCACCTAACTTTTTTTTTTTTTTCTCCTCCCTTTCTTCCTGGGCTTCATCTTTGCAAGGAATCGGAACCTTCCTTCGTGATGTTTAATTTGGTGCAGGCGCCAGAAGGTTAAGACTAGCTCTGGGGTTTGGGCATGACACACTTGTTCCGGCAGTGTTTGCATTGTGGCCTCGACAGCAAGGCTGGCTTCTTCCCCAGGAGAACCCGAGCAAAGGCGCGTGCTCCGAGCACCTCTCAGCGAAGCGAGCCGGGGAGGCAGCCAAGGCAGAAGACGGCGCGCCCGCCTGCCCGGAGGAAGCGCGAGGCGGCTAGACGTGCGGGCCATTCAGTTCCCGCTGGCCTGGCAACTTGGGCCCGGCTTGCAGTCTTCAGAAGCACCCCGCCGGACCGGATCTCTGTCTTCCTTGGCCCTGGAGCTCTTCAGTCAAATCACCATCAGGCCCTGTTCCGTACCCTCCACTCCCTCTCTGGCTGGTTTCTATTCAGCACCCTCAAACCTGGGGAGTTCAATTCCCTCACTTTTCATTCTAGCTGGAGTTGGGCAGGGGCCTGGGGCCTGGGTTCAGGGAAACATCACAAAGTTTGTATTCCAGTCTAGGGTGGAGATGAGCTTTAAAGCTAAGAAGTCGGCCTCCTTCGTGGTAGGGATAATTAGTGGAATTTACATCCACTCTACACACTTGTCCAACTTCAGGTACACAGGTCTCACAACGTCCCCGAAAGTCCCGTGGCTGCCCCTAACTTGTAACCCTGAGGGTTTCTTCCGCAGTTTTGCACCACAGACGCGTCACCTCCTCTAGCTGTTAAGCAAAGTGAAGGGGGCTTCTCTCGCCTCCCCACCCCCACTAGTGGACGGATAGCCACTGGCACTGTCCAAAAGGACCCGGCTAAACAGAATTCTTGGATCTTCTTGAGTAGAAAGGATACAGTTAGTTCTGTGGCCTCCAGTGCTGGATGGCTAAGAATCCAAAGAGAAGACAAAATCTAAGGAGTGTCCAGGGGCCTAGGTGTGCCCCCAGGGCCAGGGCCATTGCTGATGCCCCCCTCGGATTTGGGGGGAAGAGAGGGCGGCGAGGGAGGGAGGGAGAGACAGAAGAGAAGGGGGTGGGAGGAGTTTGGATAGTGAAGGAGGGGGGGATGCTCAGTTTTCTACCTCTGACTCCACACTGGAAGATAGGGTGAAAACAGGGTTCAGTGTGCTGGATCTGGACAGAAGGCCTTGCCCAAGCAGTCTTCCCATCAAGGAGCATCGCTTCTTTGAGGACACAGTGGTGAATCTGTGGGGCTGGGGGAGGGTGTCCAAGCTAAAGAAGAAGCCTCACCACATCTGAGCTTCTTTATCCAATCCAGTGCCCCACAGACCAGCCTTGCGGTCTTGACCCTCTAGTGCCCTCCCAGAGGTCCCTGTGCCCCAGCCTTCGGAGCTTGGGGGAGGGGGCTTCCTGTAAACCCAGTGTGTTTACCTCAGTGTCCCCTTATCGTATATGTAACAGCAATATATATGTTAATTGAAAACTTCTGAATTTAAAAAGGTTGTGACAAGTTATAATTTGTCCTGTCAATGCCTGGGATCCTTATTTATCTCTTTAGCTTGCCTCCTGCTTGTGCCTGTCAGCTAACAGCTTGCCTAACTCGTTGACTTCCTCACTCACGGCACGGAAATGACAAATGTGCTGTTTTATCCGTACAATTTATTTCATTATTGTTGCCAGCACGAAGCATCACAATCAATCATAAGGAAGTCCAGTTGGCAGGTGTCAATCTTGGTGTGTTTTTGTACGTCTCAGTCTATATTTAATCCAATTATAAGGGTCACGGAGTAAGTGCCAATCCCCTTGTTACAACTCACATCTTATTTAAGATTTAAAGTAAAAAAGTCAACTTGATCACATAGCCCTTTGGGGGGAAGGGAGGGGTACATCTGAAACACCCCATCTCCATTCTATTCACCTCCAGCTTAAATTACGAAACCGTCCTCTTTTATTAAAGAGTTGCAGAGAATTCAACTTTTATGAGAATCTGTGTGCAAATGAAGGCTCTCCTTATTTTGCTAAAGTAGAAGCAGCCTTAATGATGAGAGAGCTTTCCGCTCATTGCCCATTCAAATACAATTGTAGATCGAAGCCGGCCTTGTCAGGTTGAGAAAAAGTGAATTTCTAACATCCAGGACGTGCCTGTCTACTTTCAGAGAATTGCATCCAATCACCCCCAGGGAATTCAGCTAATGTCTCCATCTCCACCCAGACAAGGGAGAGAAAGAAATCAAACATGGTATGGCAGACTGACTTCACATGAGAATGTTTAAAAGGGAAAAGACAGCGGAATGTTCTTGAATTGATGGCAGCAGAGGGTTCTTAGTGGAGAAGGAAAACTGAAAGAACTGAAGACTTCCTTAAAGGTTCAGCTGTGTGGAGAGCAGACAGCACAGAGGCGGCTAACTGAGGCATCTCTTTGTATGAGAGCATGAACATAATTGAATGGCACAGAAACCACAAAATCGCACATAATCAGGACATTATGCAGTCCTTTAGACCAGGGGAAAGAAGGGGCAAATATTATCTTTGCTAAATATCCCCCTGTTTGATGCTTGAATTCACAACATATTCCTCCCATTTTGACTTAAAATAAAAATCTTGTTAGAACACGCTCGCTGTTTAAAGGGGAGGGTAAGAGGAGCAGGAAGCACGCAGTGTCCAGTTAATTCGATTGCTTCAGTGACCTGGGCTCTGGTTGGTTTGTATAGATATTTGAAATGACCTGCAAGTAGACAGAATTTTTTCAATGATGTGTGGACATTTCTCTGCCCTTTTACTTTCTATACTGGGAGATCTTTATGAAACCAGTCTTATGGATTAGACTGGCCCTGGAATACTATTCTTTAAAGCTAGAAAAACTTATCAGGATGAATTGTGGCCCAGACTTGGTAAAGGAAAACTGAAATATTTAAATGAGGGGGGAAAGCTGTTTATACTTTTCTTTTTTTTTTAGAGATATTCTCAATGAAAAGACAAATGATCATCCTGCAGTCCAGATCCAGTAGATGGGGCTCTACCAAACCAGAAGATGCTTTATTTTCATAGAGTAGTTAAAGAGCCAGAAATGGACAGGGAGGGGTGGATGAGCCAGGTGTACCTTGGACAACAACAGGTCTTAGCTATAGTTCAAGACTATAAAGAGTCTCTCTCTCTCTCTCTCTCTCTCTCTCTCTCTCTCTCTCTCTCTCTCTCTCTCTCTCTCTCTCTCTCTCTCTCTCTCCTTGCCACTTTTCACCCGACTCTACCCTCCATCCCCTACAACTAGTTAGAAGGGAAGCTCCGGGATCCTAGCGAGGGGCGGGCCACAGACTTGTGACCACCGCCAGGTGGCAAAATCAAAGCTGCTATCAAAGCTGCTGCGGAGAAACAGAGCTTGGTATCACCCCAGCCAAGTGTAGGAGAAGGACAAGGGGAAGCCTGGGAGGAGAAGTTTCACCCCACCTACAGCCTGCCTCGAGTAACACTCTGCTTTCGCAGGGTTACAAGTTCTCCACCACGCTGCCAGGCTGCCCTTAATGCCCCTTGGCCCAGGCCCGTGCGGCCTAGAGATACTGGGTGTCCAAAAGAGGCAAGGCCATAGCCTGAAACCTGAGCAATCTTTGGAGGCGACCAGGCTGTTCCCAAAGCGAGTCTCTGCACTAAGGAGAGGCTCCAACACCTCCCCTCTCTCCCAGTGCCTCAGACTTCTGGTAGCCAGAGTTCTGTAAGATCGACAGCTACCTGGAGAACCAGACTCAGGTTTGTGGTTACACGTACACCCTTATCGGGTGGAGATCACAATGCCTGCTCCCTCTCTCCCAGCCTTCAGTGTGTTCCCGGGGCAAATGGAGAGCGGCTTCTGCGTTGGCCCGGAGCTTGGGAGGGCCAAGGTCTGGCCTCGCCTCCACCACCCGCGCTCACACCCGGCCCCAGCGCCCTTTATTGACAGACAGCTAGATAAGCTAGCAACGGCTGTGGCGTTTCCAGCTTCGCTCTTGAGCACCCTGCTGGGTTGCAGGGATCCGCGCACGCTTAATGGCTCCAAACAAGCTCCAGCAGCCTTCGCTGCAACCTCCGGTCATGACAAGGGGTGGGTGAAAAGCCTCGGGCAGACACCGCTGAGAAGTTGGGAAGGCCTATCCCAGGCCCAGGGCCCACCGGCCACCCACACCACAAGGCAGATGGTGGAATAGAAGGGACCACAAGCCATTGGAGGACAGGACTGGACCAGGTTCTGGCTCGAAGCTAGAGGCTTACCGAGAAACTGGGTCTTAGGAGATGGGTCAGTGGCAGCAGAGCAAAGGTTTCAACACCCCTTTCCAAACTATCAGGATTCGCGGGATGACTGGACCAGGCTAGAATGTAGGCCCACACTACAGTGCCTGGAGGGGAGTAGATGCTCTTGACCCACCGAGTTGGGCTGGAAAAAGGAAGAATGGAAGGCTTTTGTAAATAAGAATAAGTCCATTGGGACCTCTCCAGCATACTCCCTTTCTCCTTTTCCACATAACCAGACCTCCAGGCGGGATGCACTCAACAAAGTTTAGAGGAGGAAGAGGAGGTGGAGTGTGGCTGACAGCTGGCTAAATCTGAAGGAGCGACTCAGAGGGGTGCCTGGAGCCGACCTGGGCCTGTTACAAAGTCCTACACTACACATCCAGGTTTGTTGGGGGGCGGAGCAAGAACTTCGAGAGAGCATGCACCCTGGTGCCTTCCGTACAAGACTCTCTCTCCCTTCACCGCCCTCATCCGGCCAAGGCATGCAGGTTCTGGCCCTGGGACCTTCCAGGCGTCCAAATGCTCAACTCCTGGTCTCAACACGTGCATACCCTGGTTCCACCCTGGCTGTCTCCCAAAAGTTGCCTGAAGGCAGTTCCACCACCTCCTCAAGAGCCTCCCCACCACCCCCCTGCCCCGTTCCAGGCAGGATCTCTCAATCACTCCCAAACTCCAGACCTAAAGCAAGCAGAAGAGGGAGGAGACTGAAAGTTGAGAAGCCCCTGAGGGCAAAAGGGCAGGAATGTCGATGCAGGTGTAGCTATCTAGTCCAAGCTAGACAGGCTTAGCAAATCTAAGCCGTCTTCGGTTCCCCAGAGGGTGTGAAGACCACAGGATCAGTATCCAGCTGACCTTGTCCCATTTTCTTCGTCCACTCAGCACGAGGAAAGAGAATCTTAACCTCCGAACCTCCCATGTCCCCACTTTTGCCCCCCTAGGCCACAAAGTCAACAGTTAACCCTCAAGTCAAAGATAAATACCATCATCTACATTTTCTACATGAATGGAGCTTTTCAGTCCCGCAGGCGAGGGAAGCCCGAGCATGCTGGCTTTGGGGGCTTCCATCAGGAAAACGCCAACAGGCCTAGATTTGGTCCAGTTTAGGGATCGAGTTTGCTACTGGAGCCTCAGTCTGTGCCCCGCTGGTGACTTTTGGAAGTGAGGGCCAGGTGGGATTACCCATTGGGCCTCCTAGTGAAAAGAACTTGCCAAAGGTCCCTTTCGACCCCGCGTGGTCTTCATCCCTCTGATGAAGTGACTCCCTAGAGAACTTAGGGTCAGGGTAGGCGGTCTCTTAAGATAACTCACTAGCCTAAAGGCACGGACCGTGGGATCCGCGTGCTGCAGGGCCCGAGCACTTGGCTGGACCTGTTTACTTGGGAGCAGGGGGAGGGGCTTGATTGTGAGCCTAAAGGAGGACAATGCTAGCCAGAGGCAGGCTGCGTGTCTGCAGTTACCGGCCAGACCCGGGAAGACTCTGGGATGGAGCGAGTCAGATTCTGACTGAAGAGAGGGAGGCTCCCGCCGGGCCGGAGAGCTAATCTGCAGAGCTGAACCCAACTCCGGCCGCCGTGACGTCACGCGCGCCCGGCAACCAATGAGGACCGCGCTGGCGTGGATATTAAGGAAAGTTAGCGCCTGCCGGAGCACCCTCTTTTCTTATCATTGACATTTAAACTCTGGGGCAGGTCCTCGCCTAGAACCCGGCTGTCAGATCTGCTACTTCCCCCCCGTGAAGCGGCTGTGAGAAGTGTGGGAACCGGCGGCACCAGGCTCACCTGCCACCCCGCCCTCGCCTCGCAGGTAACCGCCCTAGCTCTAGCTGGGACCCACCACGCTGGGAGCGGCGCCCCTCTCCGCTGTCCGCAACCGGTGTCCTCAGGTCGCAGAAGCCCTCCCCGAGTGGCCTCGGGCTTGATTCTTTTTCTTTTAAAACGAGGCTCGCAAAGATGGAAGGGGAGTCACTGGGAGTGGGACGGGGGTGGGGTGGGGGAATGTGTTTGCGAAGCACGCTTCTTTCATAAAAGTAACAAAATGTTGTGATCTCAAGAGTGGACTTCCTGTCTGGCCCTGAGCTGAGGGTGATGTGGGGGGTGGGGGGTTGCGGCGGGGGGTGTCTGTGGCTGCAGTCTAAAGAAATCGCTTGAGATCCTAAGAAAAGCAGGCGGTGGGCATGCAGTTTGCAACACGCCTTCCTCCGTGGCAATTAGCGACATTCACGCTTGGAGAAGCCACTAAACCTCGCGCCGGGTTCATGGAAGCACCCTGCGGAAGGTCGGGCAAGGCGCGACAAAAGTTTCCCCGCCGTAGCAAGGTGTAGATGCGTGTTCCCTAACGAAGTCAGAGACGCTGGGGTTCGCTTCCCCCGAAAGGCGCAAAGGACGAAAGAATGCGGCCTTCCAGAGCTGGGCAGCGCGCGAAGGCCCCAGCCTGTGATTTGAGCTTCCCTTCGGAAGACCTAATAATTAGCGATTCTCACTGAGCTAGAACGCGGGCTCGGGTTACCGGGAGAGGGCTACTGCCGGGGCTGAGCTCTCTGTCTGGGCGGGAAGCGGGTGGGCTCGTCCTGGGGAGAGCGGCCAGCCGCTGAGCGAGTGCCCTAGAGAGAGGTGCCCAGCCATGCTCTGGCTCCCGGAAGGCCGGAACTTTCCCGAAGTGGTCAGGAAAGAGTTTACCCCAAACTTAGAATAAGGAGTCTTTCTGCCCGCTTGGAAAATCATGCAGCTACGCCCTAAGCGATACGGCATACCCAGGAGCACCCCACGGGAAAGTTTGACGAGGCCTTAGGGCAGGCCTGGCCTGGAGCGCCCACACCACTCATGCTCCTGGTGCCCTCTCTCCAGACCTGCGGGTGGCACTTTTACAGCTCATCTGGATCTCGAGCACCTGTGACAGGTGCCTAGGATTCACGCCGAACTCTGAGAGAGTCCCCTCTATGCGCCTGGCCTACAAGCGATGCCACAGGCAAAGCTGCCACCCGGCTGGCTGCGCACCTTACCTGGACAGGGGTCCTCTCCTCCGCGGGTTCCTTTTCCGGGAGCTGAATGTGAGCAGGTTGCCCGCTTCGCAGTAGGAAGTGGACCTTCTCCTCCAGTCATAAATCAAACCCAGCCATCCTCGGGCCTCCTCCCTCATTAGAGATGTTTATTGGAGATTGTGTTTATTCGGCTGTCAGGGCGAGAAAACGCGGTGACATAATTACCTCTGACCAGAGTCCTCGCCCCGCGCCCAGGGCGAGCCAGGGACCTCCTCTGCTGCGGTCTCACTCCCTGGCCCTCCTTGATCAGAGGACAAATCGGATTGGCGTGTCTTTTTTTCCCCCTCAGACTTCGTATCATTTGAATTATTGGAGGACTTAGTATTCAAATTTCTTCAGTTCCCAGGAGTTTATTTATTGTAGATTTCGAAAGGAAAATCAAAGAGAATCCAGCTTGGCCGGGGGGGGGGGGTGGAGAGGGAGAGGGAGAGGAGAGAGAGAGAGAGAGAGAGAGAGAGAGAGAGAGAGAGAGAGAGAGAGAGAGAGAGAGAGAGAGAGAATATGCATCCTTGCAAGAGAACTTTCTGGTGCACTGGCTGGCAGTGGCGCCTGGGCCAGACCCTCTTCCTGCCTGGAGCGGTGGGCAGACCTGGAGGGCTGGGTTCCAGTATTGGTGATACTATTTGTTGCTTCACTTTTCCTTCTCTTTCTTTTCGGGAGGAATCCTAGTTTCAGGGCCCTGAGCTCAGGGTTCCCACACTCTCCCGGGTGGACCCCGGATCCCGGAAGCAACCAGCCCTTAACCCCCCCCCCATCCCTCTGTCCCCGACTACCGACCCTCAAAGGTTGTTCCCTGCTAGCAAGGTTTTTTAGTCACCATCTGCGAGACTGGGTTAGAAATGATGAAAAGACCCAAACTGTTCTCTAATTGAAAATTACATTTTTTGGGGGGCGGGGGGAGACTGTGCCCTGACAAAATAGCTGGGATCTCAGTTTTTGATCCCTTGCTACTGACTCTGTTCTCCAGTCGCTAATAAAACTCGCATTGAGCCCCTTAGTGCCTTGATTAACAGGGAGATTAACTCTTACTGGGGTTGGAAACAGCTTGTCCCAATCAATGTCATTTTAAAAGCCCGTCAGGATGCGCTTAGTTCCGTCGGGCTGCTGGAGTGAGCCAGGAGCCAGCCCTGACATTTGGTTCTCTCCTTCCCAGACTCAAAACCCCCGAGCTCCGGGCCTGTGTGTTTCTAGCTCCTGGACAAAACAAATTGTACCAGTCAGTCCCAGGCCTTTAGACAGGCAGCTGTTTGGAGATGTTCTTTAGAGAGAGGTGACTGAGGGTGGCCTTAGCTAGCTTTTCATTTAAAGCTCAACTCTTGCCTCTTTAGTGCAGAGGCTAGAGGTAGAGGAGACTTGAAGGAATGTCCCAGGTTGGAGGAATAGAAAGGGAACTTTTCTAGACACTCTATCGGCAAAAGAAAAAAGAAAAAAAAATCCCCAAATGATGGAATGTTAGAATGCCCTATGCGTTAGGAACTTGGAACCTAGTTTCTTTCGAGGCAAGCGCGGCCGGCCGAAGACAGGCTTGGGAGTTAACTCACAGCCTGCGAGAAATCTCTGTGCTGGGATGCTCTCTGGCTGGACAAGGCTGCTTTTAAGCATTTGGGGGGTGAGATGAGGAAGGAAGTGGAGGAAGAGAGGTGCTGCCCAATATGAATAGAAGAGGACCGAACCCAGAAAGCTCACAGATGCACTAACCATTTGGCAGGAGGCGAGAAAGGCGAGGGCACCGTGACTTTTTCCAGCCAAGCGCGGCCACAGCTTGGAGGCGCCGCTGGGCCGGCTCTCGGCTCTCCTCCACTGTTCTGGGCTTGGCTAGGTTAGCCTGGGAGAGGTTTTCCCGCCAGGTTGTTGGGGAAAGCAGAGAGTGAAAGCAGGAACTCGGTGGCTAGGGCGGGAGGCCTTGGCTTTTTGTGACCCTTTAACCTGCGTGCCAGCCAGGCAATCCATGGAACCCACCTTTCAGGGCCTGCACAAAGAGACACGTTTGGGGCTTTGTAAAGTGTTGCAGGTGTTTGTTGAGACTTCCCTCCTCCAAAGAAATGGATCTTCACCCTTCCCAGCGTGACAGCACCACACCTCAGCTTGGACCAGTCAAACCACGGGAGTTTGTGGAATATTAGTTGTTCTGAAGCTGAGAGGCGAAAGCACATTTCCCCCAGCAAGAGCTGGGCACCCCTTTGCCTCGCCAGGGGCCGCTCTCGGGACGGAGACCTGATGCGGTGGGCACAGGCAAATGCCAGGGACTCCTGGGAGTGAGATTCTGGGGAAGACTCACACTTAGGCCTCCATGTTGGCTAGAGGTTCTGAATACCGTTGAGCAAGCCGCGATGCCCCCCAGCGCCCCTCCCTCCACACCAACTGCTCTCTGTTACCCCCTACGGGAACACTCCTGCCAGCAGAAAAGAGGTCCCCTCCGTGAGCGCTAGAGGGTGGAGTGGAGGAAAGAGAAGCCAAGAGTAGTGAAAAGAGGCGCGGGGGGTGGGGTGGGGTGGAGAAAGAAAGAAAACCTAAAGCCTAACTTCGCCAGCCTATCTATCCATCCCTGCGCTGGGGGAAAGTGAATGGGCCTCCGACGTGTTGGAAGCCGCAGTTAAAATGGCGACCCGAGTGTTGTCTCAATTTTATGGACGGCTTGCACCCTGGTTTTAGCTCCCCTCCTCCCAGTTCTCGTCGGTCCCCACAGCAGGTACTTGGCAGAAATGAGGATCCACCAAAGACAAAACAGCTCCCCCATGCTCTTTGAGACTAACCCACAGAGAGCGCTCCTGGTTCTTATCCTTCTCCTGAAACTTCAGAAACTCTCTGCCTGTTTCTGTGCCTGAGCTTCCCCTCCCCAAATATTGACACACTAGAAGCAGCCAAGTCTTTTCTTTTCTCGTTTGTGCATTTTCCAAGAGTCCCGCTCGGAGCCCCCATCCCCACTTAATGACGTAAGCCGCATTCACTCCAGGCTTCTAGCCTCCTCTGATTTTTTTTTTTTGTTGTTGTTGTTGTTAAAACTTTTCTCTGAGGTGAGGTGGGGGTTGTGGGTGGGAGAAGGAGCTGATTGAAAGAGCCAGTGCCCTGGGGGGAAATAGCAACAAGATTATGGCTGCTTCTTTCTTAGGCAAAGCTTAAGAGGGTGCTAATCCACTGGGTTGCTAATTGAGAGGTTGTAAAAATGATATTCGCCGCCTCCAGTTGGGACAGTCACGGGACCCCCCCTCCCCACTTTTCATTATGCTTCTTTAATGCTTGCTTGAGACGTAAAAAAGGGAGACATGGAGAATGAAGACTCCTCTGCTCTGGGACCCAGACTCCAGGCCGGACTTCCTGGGATCCTCTGAAAGTCGCGGTCCTACGAAATCTCTCACTAGAGGCCGCCTGCCCAGCAGCAGCGCCACCTTCCTAGCCTCTGGCCGGAGTTTCCTCCCAGCCGGGACCCGGTGCCCTTGGTCCTCTGGAAGGGACCGAGCCAGTCACCTTCCTGGAGCGGGTTGTGCGAACCCACCTCGGGCTCCAGTCAAGGAAGGCCTCTTCCGTCCTCAGAATTCTGCTAAGGTTCCTTGGCGCTGTACGGCTGGGTCCCAGGCAGGGACTTGAGTAGGGTGCTCACACCAGGCTCGGAGGCAGCCTGCAGCGTCCACCTGGTTCCAGCCCCCAAGGGGATGCGACAGCGCGGGCCTGCCAGAGATCAACTGAGGGAGCAGGCTACTGCGGAAGGCTGGCTGACGCTTCTTCCCCTACGTCAGAAGAATCGAGGGCTTCAGGGGTGGCTCTCGGCCTCCTTGCCCCAGCCTTTCCAACCCCACTCCCCTTTGTTGGGTCCTGAGTGCTTCCGGATCTCAGGCCTTATATGTCTCGGGCCCCAAGAACACGCAGACTGCGAGAGAGCTCCGGAGGGACAGCGCGGGACAAGACTCCCCTGTCACCTAAACTGCAGTCTCCGAGGGACGTCTTTGGAGTGTACTGAGGTGTATCCTAATGTCCGGCATTCAACAAATGGACTTCTGGTGTGTGGTCAGAAGGGAAAAGCCATTTACTTACTTTCCTCGCCGGTTTTCTGGCAACGGCTGAAGGGGAATTGCCTCCGTGGACTGAGCTGACCCAAGAGAAAGGGAGTCTTGGCGGGGCTACATAGGCACCACACACCGATAACCGGTTCCTTACCCCGACACACGTTGACACACCAAGCAAGCCAGCGGGGACACACACTCGCAGAATCTCTCCCAGCACTGGCCAAGTCCCACCCCCCCCACCCCCAGGCCTCCACTACCTCCCCTCCCTTCTTATCTTCCCCTCCTTTCGGCCGCCTGGAAAAAGCTGCCACACTTAGTCAACAAATGGCACGTGGGAGAAGTTGGAGAGTGTTTGGTGAGGACTCTTCAGAGCTTTTCACAAGACTCCTCTGTACACAAAGTAAGTGGCGTGTTTACTCGGGCCTCTCCAGGCTGGGGCAGTGCGTCCGCGGAGCACGGTGGCTTCGGAAAGCAGAAAGGAGAGAAGAAAAGGCCAGGGGGTGCAGGAGTGGGGTGGGGGAAATGGGCAGGCTTGGGACGCCCGGCCCGGGGAGACCGCGGGCCTCGCTGAGTTCTCGGCCTGGAGGCCTTCTTCAGGCCTAGGCATCGCCGCCGTGCCTCCGTCGCGGGAGTGCGGCTGCTGGGATCCGGGGACACCCCCATCCTCTTTTCTCTTGCTGCTAAAGGCCAGGTGGACTGGAGAGCCGCCGGCGCTGTACTTTGTGTCCCGGGGCCAAGGCCGGGATGGGTTAGGGGTAGGAGGGTAGGGTGGACGGGGGCGGAGCAGCAGGCCACTGTACACTGGCAAGAAAGGACCTCGCCGAGATGATAAACCTTGCTACCTCCACGGGCTGGGAGCCCCCTGGCCCAGCGTGGGGTTACCGGGGGAGCGTGGCTTCCAGCCCAGAGGCCTCCATTAGACTGATCAAGTTCGCGGCCGCAGCGCTGGCTGCCGAAGCGCGTGGAGCGGGAGACCTCGGCGAGCGCCAGAGCCTGGGAGCGGGGGGCCCAGCGCTGGAGAGAGAGGAGCCGGGACCCACCGGCAGAGCCGAAAACAAGTGTATTCATATTCAAACAAACCGACCAATTGCACTAGGCAGGGAGAGGGAGCATCCAATCGGCTGGCGCGAGGCCCCGGCGCTGCTTTGCATAAAGCAATATTTTGTGTGGGAGCGAGCGGTGCATTTGCATGTTGCGGAGTGATTAGTGGGTTTGAAAAGCGAACCGTGGCTCGGCCTCATTTCCCGCTCTGGTTCAGGCGCAGGAGGAAGTGTTTTGCTGGAGGATGATGACAGAGGTCAGGCTTCGCTAATGGGCCAGTGAGGAGCGGTGGAGGCGAGGCCGGGCGCCGGCACACACACATTAACACACTTGAGCCATCACCAATCAGCATAGGTGTGCTGGCTGCAGCCACTTCCCTCACCCACACTCTTTATCTCTCACTCTCCAGCCGCTGACAGCCCATTTTATTGTCAATCTCTGTCTTCTTCCCAGGGATCTGAGAATTGCTCTCACACACCAACCCAGCAGCGTCCGTGGAGAAAACTCTCACGAGCAACTCTTTTAAAATACCATCATTTCAAACCGTTGTGGTCTTTAAGCAACAACAGGGGGGAAAACAACAAAAAACCAAAAACCAAAAAAAAAAAAAAAAAAAAGCCCCACCAAACCAAACTCTTGACAGGAGCTTTGACAACGACGAGAGAGAGGATGCCTCTTAAAGGTGAGTCCGCTTCTTTCTTCTCGGTTTCTTTACATTTCAATATCCAGGCAGGTTTCTCCCTCTCCCTCTCTTCTTTCCTCCCCTCTCGCCGGTCCCCTCCCCCACTGCTACGCCGGGAGAGTCGGGCCGGAGAAGTTTCCACGCAGGAGCCCAAACTTTCTACTTCCAGCGAAAGTCCGCGTCGGAGGGCGACGGTCCGCGAGCCGCAGCGGCGCGGAGCTCCGGGCGGGTGGCTGCTGGCTCAGCACCAGAGCCAGTGCGGCTGGAGCTCTCGGTGAGCAAGCAGCTCGGCTGCAGGCGCCCCCGCAAACCGCAGCTCTCCGCCGCAGCGTCTCCAAAAGCCCGCGGTCAGCGGGAGAGGACCGAGAGGCTCCGCTGTGCCCCAGGCCGCGGAGAGCTGCCACTGGCGATGCTTTTGTCCAGCCGGGGCCGAGCCAAGCGCGCAGAGAGCGCCCAACCAGCCGACTTTCTGCACCGCCTCCCGCCAGCCCGCGCTCCGGCTTTGTGCAAGATCCTCCCGGGCACAGTACTGCCCGCGGCACTCCAGCGCCAAAGGGTCATCGCGCCCGCCGCCAGCCGGAGCCGACACGATGGGCACCGCAGCCGCGCGCGGGAGGCCACGAGAAACCCCGAGCGAGCGACAGCGGTGAAGGAAGCCACTAGGCCGAGGCGGTCCGATGCGCTCTCCGAGGGAGCTCCGAGCCGATCCCTAGGACTGCCAGCTTGCATCCAGCCCCAGGGCCCTCGCCTCCAGCCTCACTCAAGCGCGGAGCTCGGACTTGCAAGCAAACAAACCCTCGGCTCTCCCGGCTACCCACAACTCTATCTTGCGAAAGTTGGGGTGTTCCCTGCCCTGTGGACTCCCACCTCCGGCTCTTGGTGGGTATTTTCCCGTGTCTTCCATTGACTAAGCGCTACCCGGTGTTGGTGTTGCCATTTCAACAAGTTTCGAGCTGGAAAGGTGGTTTGCTCCTCCCTTTCGAGTGTACTGATTTTTTTTTCTTTGTGTGGCCTAAAGAAAAAAAAAAAATCTATATGAAAGCATTGGCTTTCCTTCTCGTCGGATCACGTCCTCTCCCAGCTAATTAGTCTGAGAGTAATTCGAGAGCTTTTGGATTCTAAGACCCCAGGAGGAAAAGTGGATTTTCAAAGTTCAGAAAGTCGTTGCCTCTTTCCCGGGGCAGATTTCCTCAGTCTCCCTGCGCCATAATAGCCTCGAACTTTAGCAAGTGGAATTGAGGGAAATGGCTTTGAATTTCAAGTGGAGAAGCCTTTTTTTTTTTTTTTTCGAGTGCTAAAAAACGTGGCCTTTCATTAAAGATGCTTTCTGAAAAGTTTAAAAACAAAGTGATCTCTCTCTCTCTCTCTCTCTCTCTCTCTCTCTCTCTCTCTCTCTCTCTCTCTCTCTCTCACACACACACACACACACACACACACACACACTTCTAAGCCATTTTGGACGGTAAACTCGAACTTGGGAAGGGTTGAGAAGGAGATAGGAGCAGAAAATGAAATGAAAAGCTAGAATGTCTGAAAGCCTAGCAAGTTCACCGAAGAGAAAGAATAGTTGTTGTCACTGACAGGGGGTTTGTTGGTGATCTTTGCATATGTTTGAAAGCAATTGATTAGTTTTTATCATTCGGTTCTGGAGAGTAAACTTTGTCATCCTAATTGCTAATTTCTAGGAGGGGAATTTGGAGTGGGAGAAACCAAGTTTTTCCTAACACTTCAGCTAAGGAATATGGGAATGGCTTTTGAAATTTCAATAACTAAAACAATAGCATACTGTGAAAGCTCTGGCTTGTGTTGAGGTCAGGGAGTGGGGAGGGCAGGGGTCCAGTGGACCTGTGGACCAAGACCTTGTGGCCTTGGAGATTTCTAGAGACTCCTTCATTCCTGATGCAGGTCTACAGCCCCTCTAAGGCGATACAAAGCCCTGACCTGGGCTGGGGGCTTGGGCTAAGGCAAAGGGGTCTAGCTTCTCTAAGATCTGGACTGCTTCCGGGTGCAGGGTGTGCCCTGCTTCCCAGGGTGCTTTTGCACTGAGTGTTCACCATTACTTAGGTAATTAGATAGCTTCTTAGAGGAGAGGAGGGTGGGAACCAAGCAAAACCGGAACCTGAAATGCTATCACCTTCCCAGTTGCTTGGAAAAGTAATCAGCTAGCTCTTTCAGGGACCAGCTGGACAATTTTCTAAAATGGCATCGAGGAGGTCCCAGGCAGGATGGGGACATGAGGCTGTGTAAAATGTGGTTACAGAGGAACTCAGGGAGTTTTACTGTTCCAAGCAGAATTCTACCCCATCTCTATCCACCTGCTGCCTTTTGCAAGCTTGAGTCCTATGTATAGGTAGGATGGACATTTTGCTCTGGGTGGGATTTCTGTTCATGATATGATCTTGGATTCGGGAACTGACCTAGAGACAGAGAAGAAGCTTTAGGAGAACCACCCCTAATGGGGGTATCTAGCCCTCTGTTATGTCCAGTCCTAATCAGACACTGAGAAAGAATCGCCATCTCAGTTATTTAAAAGTTAGGTCATAAAAGGTCTTGAGGAGAAAAAAACCTATTTCTTGGAATTATTTGTAGGGTGATAAGATTAATCATCATCACAGTCCAAAAGAGGAAAAAAGAATGATTTCTTAAAATATAAACAAAAATGATGCTGTGACTATTTCATTATTTTAACCCCCCCTTTCTTTTTTTTTCCTGGGCAAACCTCTTGAATGGGCTCTTTATTGTAACTCTCCCTTCCCAATTGAGCTCCCCACGGTGCCCTTGTATCTTTTTACAGCCCCTAACAACTCACACCAGCAACACAATTACCTCCAGATATTTATAACAAGAAATTACTTTACTATTTTCTCCACCTCTCTTCCAAGAACCCTCTTTTTGAGGGAAGGTAGGGAGGGTGGGTGGACTGAAAGCCTTGACGGGCGCCCGAGTGAGTCAGGACTTCAGGGAGAAGAGCCCCTCTTTTCCCTTTGTGAGTTGGAGGGTTGGTGGTTCCTTTCCTTGGACCTGGTGTGGCTGGCCTGAGAGTGTCTCTCGGCTTCGCTCTTTGGGTTTGGGGAGAGCAGAATAGCAGCCATTGTTTGGTGTCTGTAGACTTTGTCGACCGTGTTCAGCCCCTCCTGTTTGTACTTTTTAAAGCAGTGAGGCGAGGTAGACAGCATGTGTCACAGTACAGGAAAAGAGAGGGAGATCTAAACACTAAAAGCAAAGTTAATTACAATAACTGAGGCTTAGGGTAAAAAGTTGGGCTCACCACTTGCTAAGTCCCGAAAGAGCTGAGAGACTGGTTGTGAGGATCTGACTGGGAAGACTTTTGGGGGTGGGGGTGGGGGGAGTGAGGGATAAAAGAATAAAGAACTGAGTTCTAGGGGTCTTGGGACAATTGAGGTGCTGAAATTCCTTGGGAAGGGAGGGAGTTTGGTCTGAGGCTTACTCACCCAGACTCCTCTAACCCGCACCCTCAGGCACCACCAAGACCTTAAATTCTCTTCACCTCCACACTTCCCGGCGTAGTTAACTTCCTCCCCCAGCTCTGTTTCTACTCTACTCTCTGCTCCTTTTCTTTAAGCCTTCCCCCTTTCCCCGATGAGACCACAACTCTAGATTCCCCAAGCCAAGCCTAGGCAGAGTAGCGTTTTCCGAAGGATCTGGATTTCTGTGGGAGAGGCCACTGTAAGTATGATGTTCTAGGCAGAAGGAGCTAGCCTTGGGTCCACTTTGGGTTGAGAGCGGGCCTCAGACAACCAGTCGTGCTATGTGTTGGGGCCAATTTGACATACCTTCCTCTCCCTCTGTTTTGTCTTAGGCAGAAGACTGTAACTAGGGGCGAGCAGATGTGTGAGATCTTCTGTTCTAAGAGTGGACACATACCCCAGTTTCCAGGCAAGTTCTACGATGCTCTTTGGGGCTTCAAACCGTGAAAGAGTTTTTTTTAAAAACCATAGTACAAGTGGAAGAAAAAAAAAAAAACCGGGTCATTGTTTCCTCTGATTAAAAGGCTAATTACTAAAATATTTGGGAAAACTCATTATGAATGTTAGATGATTTTATTCGCAGCTCACAAGTACATTTTGCATGCATAGGAGGGCAGGGCTAGGTGACCCTCAGATCGCCCCAAGCGGTTGAGTAGCTCAATTTCTAAGAAAAGGAGGATTCTCCAGTTCAGGCACCAGGTCTTCCTCAGTAGGAGTACAGGCCTACCTGTGCAGAGCCCGGGATTAACTCCATTTTTTTTTTCTTTTTCTAATAGAGCCCCGCATTCGAGCCCCGTGGGACCCGGAGGCCGCCAACCAGCGCCAGCATGCAGAACAGTGAGTGTCTCGGGTCTTTCGCTGGACTTTTGGGCTGGAGGCATGCCGACCGGTGGGTTAGGGGAGCGCACAGAGTCTTGGGCCCTGGGGAGTTCAGGCCACTGGGCAGGAGGGAGGAGGCCTGGGGAATTTATCCGGACTGCACACGGTGTGTGCCAAGTAGCCCGCGAGGGAGGGCAGGGAGGCGTTTGCTCTACTATGCTCCAGAAGGGAAGGGGCTGGGCCCTTCAAAAGTACTCGCCCAGAGTTTTTGAAGCTGCAATGGAGAAACCCCATCCCCCCCCCCAAATCCTGTAACTCATACCCCCTCCCCGCCCCTGCCCGGGCTCTGACCCCAGAGAGAGGGGCTGGGCTGAGCAGGGCGGGGCGAAGGCTTCCAGAGAAGAGAAGGAGGCCCCTTTGGGCTTGGCCAAGACTAAACATCTCCTCCGACCCCAACGGGTGGGGGGCTTCCCTCCCCTAGTCCATCTCAGGCCAGCCCCTCCCCTCCCCACCCTAGCTACAGGCCCAGAAGGGAAGGGGAGTGGAGCACCCAGGGCTGGTACCCGGGTGGGAAAGAAAACTGCGCACCGAGTAGAAAGAAGGGTTTACAGGGTCTGGGAAGAGAGCGGAGGCTGCGCGGGTCAGGAATTGGGAAAACTTGCACTAGCAAGTGCAGCTACGTGGGTCCTGGTTGACCCAGACTCCTGGTACCTTTGATTCCAAGCCTTTGTGCCTTCTCTTCTCATCTTTGGTCAGGCCCTTTGGGCCCCCACCTTTCTGCTTAGTCCATGGCTCTGGTATGTGACAGAGTTAAAGCTAAAAGTCAGGCCTGGCAGCCAGTGAAACTAGGCCGGGTGAAGGTTAGGGAGTCTACGCAGGCTTAAGGATACAACTATGCTTGGGCGTGCAGAGAGGCCTAGGTCTTCTAGAAACCCCAGCAGCTCGGATCCGCGCTCTGGAATAGCTGGCTGCCCTGGTGATGCCACAGGATTGGGGGTGGGGGGACGGCGCTAAACTGAGGAAAGGGAGCGAAGGTGGGAGCTTTGCCCCTGTATTTGTGCAGAACTTGTGAGACCCAAGGGCTGGGCCCGGATGACACTTCCCTTGGCGAAGCGAATACTCGGAGCTCAGACGCCCCAGCCTTAGGTTTCCAGGTGGGCCGAGGCGCTCATCCACAAGCGTTTGCCACTCCGCTGTGACCTGGCTGGCAGGCCCAGAGGGGCACGGGTCGCGGGTTGGCCTGTAGGCTTTGTGCCGCTGGTTCCCGAGTGTGTGCAAGGCGCGGAGCATCCAAATTGACACCATATGTTTTCCTATTAGAAGCTTTGCGGTCGAATTCTAGGCGCATAATCATCGCCACTGGGCGAGAACGCCAGCAGTCCCTAGGGAAGGGACACAATGATTGAGGCTTAACCTCTAAAGGGGAATTTAGAGCTATGTTTCTTCACTGCCATTTCGATGCTGGCTGAGGCACCTTGGCCCAGTGTCTCTCGGACCAGCACATGCTGGGCTGCAGATGTGGAGGTGCTGGCCACGTTATTTTGCAATATTTTGCAATAGAGGAGGAGGAAAATCTACGCTCTGGCATCTGTAGATTGGGAATTACCCTGGCTCTGGTTGGAAAGTTTCTCTTGATTTCTCTGAGATGGCCTTTCTTTTTCTTTTTCTGGGAAGGTTTGCCCAGAGACAGGCCTCCATAACCTGCATGGTAAATGAGACTTAGAAAACCAAGGTAGAAGTTAAAGAAAATTTAAGAGAAACCGGAAGCGCAGAGTAGGCCTTGCCCGGTTGGAGAAACGACTGTCTCCTGCAATGTGCAATGTACCCTCTTGCACTGGCCCGGGCCGGCCGGAGCCCAGATCCCTAAACGCCTGTCACTTCTCATCGAATTGAGGCCCCGCCCCCCCTCGGTGAGCTATAACCCCCCTCCAGCCTCAAGCCTCGGGCTACCCTGAAAACGCAGCTCCCCTCTAAGGGGAGACGAGTGCAGTTCATTCTCGTCTGAGTGATCTACAAATAGGGACGGAAAGGGTCGTTTTATCACGGTCCCGTTTGTCGTGACGATGCAATTTCCCGGAGCGGAGCACTGTCACAAAGTGACAAGGCTGCCACAAGCGCCCCGACTGATCTTTTCAATTAGCCTTCCATGCATGATCCGGAGCGACTTCCGCCTATTTCCAGAAATTAAGCTCAAACTTGACGTGCAGCTAGTTTTATTTTAAAGACAAATGTCAGAGAGGCTCATCATATTTCCCCCCTCTTCTATATTTGGAGCTTATTTATTGCTAAGAAGCACAGGCTCTTGGAGTCAATTTATCAGGAGGCTCCAAGGAGAAGAGAGGAGAAGAGAGGAGAGGAGAGAGGAGCTGGAACCACATCTTCTCCTGAGAGGGCTTCTGTCTAGAGACGGGGCTGCAGGTTGGAGATGTCTGAGGAAGTGGAAAGAGGGGATTGGCTTTATTTGGATGCCTGTTGTTTCCTAGGAGGATAATTCAGGGAGGCGCTCCTTCCCTCGCCCTAGTCTCTAAGACCAGACAATGGGATGAGGTTGTCAGACAAGAGTTGAAAGAGGGACGGGTGACGCTGTGATATGGTCTTTTTCTTTCTGTTTTTGGTTTCTGTTAATATTGGTGTCTTTGGCTGAGGGGGAGGGCGGAGTTCAGCAGTGGAAGTAAAGCCAGTGGTGGGGGGTGCATAGACTCCAGGCTTTGCTCACCAGCGGGGGCAAGCTGACCACTGTGGGGATGGGGGCTTCCAATCCTATGTCTGCTGTGGAGGCACGGATTGGGGTTCACTAGCTAAAAAATCATCTTTCGGGTTCTTTTCTATTATCACACACACACACACACACACACACACACACACACACACACACACACGATGCTAAATCTCGATGCAAAGGTTTATGATATGCTGCCTAGCCGCTTCAGAGCTTGGGATTTGCAGTGCTGTTTTAACAGGGCAGAGACTCCAGTGTGGACTCTGTGGTGGCACTCAGAGGTGATGTGTAGGGAGGAGATTTTAAGAGCTGTTGTATGCCCTTTGTGGGTTCCACGCAGGTCTGGAGTGCTTATGAAGGGGGCAATGGACTCAGGGGACTGGGGTGATGGTGGTACTGGGTGGATATGTTCCTGGGTATTTTCTCAGTCTGACAATAGTCCAGTGGGCAGGGTCAGTCTATATTAAAGCTGGGCTGCCCAATGCCCTGCATGGCTGGTGGTCCTGTTGTTGTTTTTTTTTTTTGTTTGTTTGTTTTGTATTTTTAAATTTTAAATCAGGACCTGGTTGCTGAGGTTCACACAGGTTGGCAGGGAGCTGAGGTTGCATTGTGCCTCTTTTTCTTCTTCTTCTTCTTCTTCTTCTTCTTCTTCTTCTTCTTCTTCTTCTTCTTCTTCTTCTTCTTCTTCTTCTTCTTCTCCTCCTCCTCCTCCTCCTCCTCCTCCTCCTCCTCCTCCTCCTCCTCCTCCTCCTCCTCTTCCTCTTCCTACTTCTCTTCTTGCTCTCCTCTCCTCCTCCTTTCCTCAGGTCACAGCGGAGTGAACCAGCTTGGTGGTGTCTTTGTCAACGGGCGGCCACTGCCGGACTCCACCAGGCAGAAGATCGTAGAGCTAGCTCACAGCGGGGCCCGGCCGTGCGACATTTCCCGAATTCTGCAGGTGATCCTCCCGTGGCTGTCCCACTCGCTGCCCCCTACCCCTGCCCCTGCGGCCGCCCTCTCTTCATTTCTTACTGTAAACGCTACTAATGATGGACCCCTACCCTCACCCACTTCATCCCCACCAACTCTCCTACCTTCCGACTTCCCCTCTCCTTCCACCATGGTCCCTGTCTCTTTCAACCTCACTCAGTCAGTTACATAAGATAATTCATCTGCGTAAGAAAAAAAGTGTGAGAATTAAAAAATATATATCTTTTCATTTAGTAAAGACATTCATTATGGTAACAGTGTAAAACTGTAATGAGCTGAGTTATATAAATTGGGATAATCTCATCCCCCTCTCCCCAACCCGCGTTAACCTCAGATTTTGAGAGATTTGTTTGCATTTTTCATGCATATGAAGAATGTATATGGATTTTTAGAAGGCAAATGCTATTTACAGCTCTAATTCACATTTGCTCAACTGTACAAAAATTTAAGGGAAAAAGATAAAATATTCAGTTATTTTTCCCTTTGTTCTTTACAACATAATATTACTTTAAGCAAGCTCTGCGCACACACGTGTATGTGCGTGTGCACACACATACACACAATAATCTGACTTAGTTTTGATGCATCTTCACACAGTGTTTAGGAAAATAGTTTTAAAAGCTTTTAAGATAATTCAAAGTGTTTAAAAGTATCCTCCTATTTGTAGTTTTAGGGCTACAAATGTAATTTTAAGAACGAAAGCTCTCTACAGTAAGTTCTCGTACCATTGAAGGTATATTTTTGTGTTATAGACCCATGCAGATGCAAAAGTCCAAGTGCTGGACAATGAAAACGTAAGCTTGTCATTGTTTAATGCATACTTAAACAATTTTATTTTTGTCTTGAAATTATTAATAATGTGGTTTTCTGTCCACTTCCCCTATGCAGGTGTCCAACGGATGTGTGAGTAAAATTCTGGGCAGGTATTACGAGACTGGCTCCATCAGACCCAGGGCAATCGGAGGTAGTAAACCAAGAGTAGCGACTCCAGAAGTTGTAAGCAAAATAGCCCAGTATAAACGGGAGTGCCCGTCCATCTTTGCTTGGGAAATCCGAGACAGATTATTGTCCGAGGGGGTCTGTACCAACGATAACATACCCAGTGTAAGTTCATTGTGAACATTTGCCTTCCTTGCCCTAAGCTCCTCCCTCTCTCCCTCTCTCTGTCACCTCTTTCTTGATCTCCTGCTCTTTTCCCTCCCAATGTCTGGCCATCTCCTCTCTGTCCTGATTTGCACGGGTCTCCATGGTACCTAGGGGATAGTGAGAGGTGTGCTTTGACTTTTTGAACATCCGGAAAATGGGTGTCAAGTGTGGGGAGTTGTTCTCTTCATTTGCATACTGACAACCAGGGCTTGAAGGAACTGGGGAGAGACACTGGAATCCAGGAGGAAAATGAAAATGAAAACCAGATTCTAACTGCCCCCCCCCCCCCTCGCCACACACACTCAAGCACATGCCTGGAGCTTCTTTCAGGAAACATGCATCCATTTATGCTCTACAATAAAACAAACCTCTAGATTAAGTTGAAATCTTTTATCGGGAGTCTTTGAACAAAGCCAAGCAACCCAGTGAGCTAGGTCGTTAGTGATATCTACAGAGGTGAAGGATTGCTCCTTTCTCTTTACCCATCTTCATTTCCAGGAACAAAGTGAAAGTTGACATTTTTACAACATAATCGCTAAAAATCCAGAGTAGCCTAGGGTGGCTGGGAGCTTTTGCATGTGTGGTGGGTCATTCTTTAAAACTTGGGAGAGCTGAGAGGGGGACCTAAGAAGGGGTGACCGTGTCTTTCGGAGACACTACCATTTGGTTTGATTTGCAGGTATCATCAATAAACAGAGTTCTTCGCAACCTGGCTAGCGAAAAGCAACAGATGGGCGCAGACGGCATGTATGATAAACTAAGGATGTTGAACGGGCAGACCGGAAGCTGGGGCACGCGCCCTGGTTGGTATCCCGGGACTTCAGTACCAGGGCAACCTACACAAGGTAAAACTCAAGCAGTCATCCTCCTGTAACTCTTTTCTGGGCTCCCAGTGCCTAGAGATAGGAGGGCACTGCCCTGAAAGGCTTGGGTACCTCACCTCACACTTTGTGTAACTGGTGTTTGTGAAACCATATTGTTGACTGTAAGGGTTATGTATGTCAACAGTGGTAGGAAGTGGCTAGGTGGTTGTGCGTGTGCAAGGTGGAACTCTCGTGGCACCCTATTCAAATTTGTCATTAAAATGCAGTCGAGCCCCCCACTCGCAGTGCAAGTGTGACAAGTTAACACACTGACAGACTGCAAGGTAAACACAATCGTATCTTTTGCTTCTGAAGTAACTGACAAATGACATGACTTTGAGTAAGGTGGTAGGAGAGGTTGAAGCCCCTACACGCATCCCCGATTTGAAGATCGCCACTGTTCAGTGGTGGTCTCCTCCCCCAAGTGTAACAACTTACCCCCTGGTTAGAAGTGGGGTAGGGAAACTGAGTACCCGGCTGTAGCTTCAGGGAGGGGCTCTGGGCCTGGGAGGACAGATGGGAACTATGTCGTCCGGTCTCAGGTTCTGTGAGAAGGATGTAGGAAGAGGAGTGGGCGAGTCGGCTCTCTCTCCTTCCCACTCACACCGAGGTAACTTGGTCCAGAACAGGAAACAGTTTACTCCGAAGATTAATCGGTATTTGTTGTCCTTGTGACAAGGAGATAATATGCGGGATAATGGGACGTGGCGTCTCACTCCCGGGAGCACCACAGAGCCTGGGGGCTCAGGGCCGGGGGTGGGGTGGGGTGGGGGGGCGACGCAGGGACTGCGCAGGGGCTGCTGTGAATCGGTGAGCTCTTGGAGCAGCCCCGCGTGCAGGGCGCCTCCACAGAGCCGGGTTAGAGAAGGGAAAATCGGTAACAGTATGCGAAATATCTTGTACAAAGGATGCTTCTGTCACTCGCAAGAATTTGTTATGGGGACAATCCTGTCGCTCTGTAATTGCTCATTAGAGAACGTTTTGTTTCTCATTAAGGCGACATGAATAAGCGTCTAGTTGAAGGAGACAGCTGTAGAAATGTTCCACAAGAGACCTCTGGACACGATTCGGCACCAATTGCCAATTAGACATGTCAGTTTTAAGAGCAGAAAACAATATAGGACGGACACTGGGACGATGGGAGAAAAGCGCTCCTTTCTGGTTTCCCAGCGCCGCAGCTCCTGGCCAGGGCCGGGCTTCCTGATGCGCAGGCCCCGACTCCCTTGGGTGACCCCGCTCACATAACCTCGAACCTACAGCCTTCAGAGTTGGAGATCAGAGTGCTCACAGGTCCAGGGCTCTCTCTGCAGTCTCCAGAAAGACTGGCTAGGGAAAGATGTAGCCAACCCCCGCACTGACTGACGTTTGAAGCTGTAGAATTCCCGCATGCATACCCATAGGACACATCCCAGTGATGCTGGAACTCCATCTGGTGACCTTCCACTCTCCACCCCCAGCACTCCCGAGTCCTGCTGACCCCTTCCCCGCCCACTAGATCGAAGGTGTAGGCAATAGGCCCAGAAGCTCAGACCTACGAAGGCTGAGCCCAGAAGTCTCCACCCCTGGGTCTTCTAGGTGTTTAGAGCTCACATTTGCTTGGGGACCAGGGAATGAACATCCCTTTCCTGTTTCTAGGTGCCGAGACTAAAGTCCAGGGAGGGCAGTATTTTCCACTAGAGGTAGCGCTGCCCGCTTAGGACAGATTTTCAACCCTGGGAGCAAGCAGAGCTACAGACAGCCCGCGAGGGCCCGGTGGTGACCACTGGCGGCGAGAGGTGGCGCTAGTTCAGGGTCTTTTAACTTAATGCAGCTAGTTACTAGAGAATGCTGGGCCATACACTTGCTGAGCGTCCCACCCACCCATCCTGTTTACCCCCTACCTAAATGCTTTCTCCCTCTAGGCTCTCTGTCCCGCCTCCAGCGTGGGGAGGAAGCGTGTTTCGAAAGGAGTTTAGAATCTTGGGCGTGGGGACCTTGGGCTCTGGTGGTGAATGTCAGTTCTCCAGGCTTAAGTTCCTGGGGATTCCTCTGGCCTTTTGGTGCTAAGAGGGTCTCCCTCCCTCCCTGGCCCCCTTTCCCGGCCCGAGATGCTGATCTTGGGCTGTTAAGAGTCCCTTTCCAGAAGCATAAGGAGAGGTTAGGTCTCTGAGGGAGACAAATATGGTTTCCATCTGATCTATGCCACGCGGCGGTGAATAAAAATCCTGACGACGTGGCCTGACAATAACGAGACGACTCTATCCAGCCCCAATTCTCCAGCGATTTGGTGGTTTTAGGGATCACGAAGACACTTTTTCTCATCTCCTCCCCTCGCCCCAACCCCCATAATACCCAGGCCCTCTATAGGATTTAGTCAGCCTCCTTTCAACAGATGTTCAATGTTTTGATCCGAGCTCCAGAGCTGAAAAGGTTCCGCAACCGCGTTGCTATCTTTTCTTGCTTATTTTCCGCCTCACTGATTAAGACCCTAAGAAACTAAGGAATGATTTTATTTCCCAGCGTCTTTTTCCCCCTTCTTCTTTCTTTTCTGTTTCCCCCCTCTCCCTCTCTCTTCTCCTTCTTCCAGGAAACAAATCCTATCCCCTGCGTCAGATGGTCTTGGGGCTGGGATAATGGGAGGCGCTTTCACTCTCAGCTCGGATTAGGCAGGGAGGTGTACGGCGCCCATTGAAGGTCCCTTCTTTACGCCGCTAGGAGGGGACGCCTTTTAAAGGAGATATCTTAATTGTCTGCCACTTAGGTTTATCTTGTGGGGAATTAGAAAGCTCTAACTTCTATTTTTAGTTTCCTAAAAGATTTAAGGGAGGAAGGTAAAGCCACGAAAGAAAAAAGAAAAACAAAACAAAGCAAAAAACAAAAAAACCCAGCTCTAAGCAACCACTCAATCACCTGGCTGCAAACAGTCGCTATTTTAGAGCAGTGAACACATTTCCAATGTCGCTCTCTGGCTTGGTTAAGAGGTGATGGTGGTCATGGTGAATCCCGCAGCGTTTTCTCCTTGTTGGCTCTGACTCCACTTAAAAAAAAAATAAGAAAAGAAAAAATAAAAAGGATTTAAAGTGGCAGTTTTCCTGTTCCTATATACTTAATTTCCTCATTAAATACCACTTCCCAAGACAGTGTAAGCCCTAGGCTTATATCTCCCGCGCATGCTTGTGTATGAGCAGTGTCTGAGCTTGGAGGGCAATGAATATAATTCCGACGCTTTAAAATTAGGAGGACGTCAAAGAAGCAGATGAGAACAGAGAATGCTATCTGCAGGCATCTTCTGAAGGAGACGTCCAGCTTTGTTTAATTGGCAAGATATAGCACGCTAGAGAAGGGACAGGGGCGGGTCCAGGGCTTTCCTTTTGGATGAAGGCATGAGTGACCAGGCCAGATTGTGCTTCTATTTTCCAAAAGCAGTAACCGATGGACTTTTCTGGTAGACCCAAACAGCTTGGGGAAAAAAAAAAAAGCCTCCTTCACTGAATCCGACAATAAAAGGGACAGACCCTCTTCATTCTTCACCCCACCCCGAAAAAAAAAAAAACCACTTTGAAAAGTCCTCCAGAGACCTGGGGCAGCAAATTAGTACAGCCACTTGTGCCCCTACACGTGAGTTCGGCGTGTCTCCTCCAGCAGGCGACCCTCCCCTCCCCCACTCATCTGATGTAGGGCAGGACGCCTGCGGCTTGTTTACCAATACACGCTCCCTCCTCCTCTTCCTTTTCGTCCTTTTCTCCGGTCTCACTCGACCCTCCAATCTCTTTTTTCCTCTCCACATTTTCCCCGCTGTCCCTTCTTATACCTTTCGGCCATTATCTCTTTGAAGCACCCCCCCCGCCCATCCCCCACGCCATTCTTCCCCTTGCCTCTCTCCCTCCTCTCTCTCTCTAGCCTCTCTCCTTCCGCCTCCCCTCAGCCCCAGCTCTGCTCCCCATCCACCCTCCCCACCTCCCTCTACCCCCTGCCCTGGCCCCCCATCCACCACCACCGCCCAGCCAAGCGCCCTAAATAGCACCGAGGCGCCCGCTCTCCGGACAGTGATTAATGATGGCAGAGCAGAGAGGTTAACACACTTCGCTGAAAAGTCTGTTGACTGGGCTTCTTGTAACACAATGTGGCCCGCTGCACGCCTCAAGAGAATCCTTTTGTTGTCCGCGCTCATTGTGGCCTCAAAATTCTGCCCACGAAAGTTTGCCAACGCTCCTGCCCCAGGAGTTTAATAGTTTCCCTTACTCGCGGGGCATTGTGTGGTGCTGAAAAGCAGCCCCTCGCTATTCAAGTGTTGGTGGTCATCTCAATAGATCTCCAAGGGCCCATATGGTGGCCAGTGCCGATGAATCCGCCTGTTTAAATGGGGGAGAAAGTTGGGGTTTTAAAACATTTCAAAGTTCCTGAAAAGATCCCACTAGATCCTGTCACAATTCCCTGAACTCTTTGAAGGCGCTGCCTATTGTCTCCCGGTTATAAATGATATTCCTGGCCAAGTCGATTCCCACAGAGGCCTGGCAGCCCCTCCCCCCAAACTGGCCAAGTTTCTAGGATAGGGAGGGGGACCGTCCCGGTTGGTATCCCGTCGGGGCCACAGGCCTCAGGACCCAAGACTCAGCCTCCAGTGCCCTGGGAAGCCCAGCCAGGGCCGGAATCTTTCCCTTCTCACAGGCTTGCCGCCTTGCAGGCAAGGTGCACGGGCTAGAGCCAGCTAGCCCAAGTGCATAGCTCTCCACCAAGCGCAAGGGAAAACAATGAAACTTTCCCTGTTTAATGATAGAAATTACATTAAAAGTGGTGGAAATGCCCTAATTAAAAATGTACCACTTAAATGATATGCCAAGGACTCAGCTGCAGCATAGCATATTTAGCTAGTTAGTGAACTCTCCACGATTTCTTTTTTAAAATTACACGTTAAAAATTTAAAAGAAATCTTACTTTTCTCTGGTGCAACACATTACAAAGAATGGACAGTCCTTTTATCTAAATATAAAATTCCATTTTCAGCAATTATAGCCTGTTCTTGGTGATGATATAATTACAGCTGTGCTCGTAATAGGTGTCAGGGCGAAACACACTCACACAATGGTTGAATAAAACTGCAGAACAATGCAAGCACTTCTAAATTCACAACCTTTAAAATGAAATTGACTGTGCAGAATTCAAATAAAAACTAGATAAATATTTTTTTTTAAAGATTACAAGCTTGGTTTGGTTTCTTAATAGCATTTTCTACAAACCTATCAACATCTAATTGATTAGATAGGAATTACTGATTATAGATCAGCTGAAATCTTGCACATCACTCTATTTCCCCAACAGCCCTAGGTAAATACTTTCTGTAGGGTGAAGGGACTGGGGGAGGCAAGTGAGGAGGCAGCAGAGGAATATCATTTGGCCTGGAAACTTTTTGGATTGCTTTTTCATTCTCAGAAATGCTGCTTTGTGAGAGTACTGTCAGGTCTCATCTAGATAAAACCAGAAAGGAAAACGACTCAGGTACCAGTGTCCTTAAAGGAAGGCTAACACTTGATTACTTCAACAAGGCTTGGTGGAGACTCAGGCTGCCAGTCCTTGGGTTTTATAACTGTACCAAGTCCCATTAGGAGCCCCCATGTCACTCCAGTTTCTCTTATTGTCCTCTTCTTTTTGTTGCAGATGGCTGCCAGCAACAGGAAGGCGGGGGAGAGAACACCAACTCCATCAGTTCGAATGGAGAAGACTCGGATGAAGCTCAAATGAGGCTTCAGCTGAAGCGGAAGCTGCAGAGAAATAGAACGTCCTTTACCCAAGAGCAGATTGAGGCTCTGGAGAAAGGTGATGGGAATTCTTCAAAGTAGAGAAGCCTTAAATCCAAGTAAATGCCACGCCAACAGCACAAAGGGCTAAATTTAGCCCGGGTCCTTTGCATAGAAGACTGAAAAGTCCCCCCCACCCCTTGCTCTTCTGTCTTCCCCCTCCCCTCTGGACATCTTTTCAGGGTGTGTAAGTGTATGTACATTTTCTTTCTTTTCACATACCAGTAAGTTGAAAGATCAAAATTCTGACATACAAAGAAAATGATGTTCTGGCTGTCTCAGGTCACTGAATGTCATTCCAAAGAAAACTTCACTTAGTCTGGCGGGAAAGTTCTTTCAAGTACAGTCAACACACTGTAGAGTTACTTGAAAGGAAATTGTTTGGAGGAGATGGTAGTGGGGTCACAAAAGCCAGCTTGATCCAGCATTCAAATATTCTGTGTAGTTCTGGAATAACATATAAAACCAACTTACTCTTCCAGAGTTTGAGAGGACCCATTATCCAGATGTGTTTGCCCGGGAAAGACTAGCAGCCAAAATCGATCTACCTGAAGCCAGAATACAGGTACCCAGGGACTATGTTGGTTTTATGCATTGTCAGTCTTATACTTTGCCTTGTCTCTATACCAGTCATTTATATTGCTAGTAACAGGGTCAGTTTGCAAAGACTCTCTTGTCCTAGGACAGAGGATGGTGGAAATGGAGGGGTGTTTGTTGGTGGCAGAGCCTGTAGGGAGCACAGGGCTAACCAACCTGTTCCATGCATTTCCAGGTATGGTTTTCTAATCGAAGGGCCAAATGGAGAAGAGAGGAAAAACTGAGGAACCAGAGAAGGCAGGCCAGCAACACCCCTAGTCACATTCCTATCAGCAGCAGTTTCAGCACCAGTGTCTACCAGCCCATTCCGCAGCCTACCACACCTGGTAACTTGAAATGCCAACTGCCAAGAAATGTTCTTAAGTCTGTTTGCCCTGGGCTCCCCCTCATCCCGTGACGACCTTCCATCTTCCTCTTTTCTCTTTCTCTCTCTCTCTGCAGTTTCCTCCTTCACATCAGGCTCCATGTTGGGCCGAACAGACACCGCCCTCACCAACACGTACAGTGCTCTGCCACCTATGCCCAGCTTCACCATGGCAAACAACCTGCCTATG
The DNA here is from genome assembly GCF_004664715.2 of Peromyscus leucopus. Lineage (NCBI taxonomy): Eukaryota > Metazoa > Chordata > Mammalia > Rodentia > Cricetidae > Peromyscus > Peromyscus leucopus. Next base: position 80,700,250 of record NC_051066.1, read on the forward strand.
CAAGTAAGAGAGGCTGGCCACCTGCTGCACAGGACAAGGAATGGGTTAGGGCTTGCAGACCCCATCCGCTGCGGTTACCCCCTTGGGAGTCCTTCCTGTGACAGTGATTGGCTTGACCAGTCAACTCTGAGACAGTCAATCCAATCTCTTCGAGTTGATTGATTGCCTGATTGATTGATTCATGCCCTTGAAAAACAAACACTCGATTTGTTCAGCCAAGTTAATGTGCCTTTTATCATCATGTTAGCTGGGTAATTCTGGGTGGCAGTGAAGTCTGTTTTGGGTACCAATGAAGCATGTGCCACAAAGCAGAAATAATGATGGCATAACATAAGATACTAAGATGCTCGTGTGTAAAAACTTGTGTTTATGTTAGTATGTTTGTATTAATAAATACAGAATCAGCAGAAGTATATTGAGGATTATTTTTGGTCCATGTAAGAAACTAGTGAGGAAGAAAAAAGGGGACCGAGAAGTGAGATTCCTCTTTACACAGGTGAAATACATTTACGAGAAGGAAACTAGTTCTTTCTATATTTAAAAATAAACACGTAATAGAAAGTGTTTGCTTTACATTTAATGTGTATCAGCTGTAGATGCTGTGACAGCTTGGTGGTAATCCTTGCTGCCTAGAAAGCGGACGGCATTCTCAGTACCCTGGCCTGTGCTTTTAGGGGTAGGTCCTGGATTCAGCTGGCATTTTCTAATGTTAGTTGTACAGGGCTTCTGGGATGTACTAGACCTTTGTTGCCGGGGGGGGGGACTTTTGCTGGGGGGATTCTGATGGGTCTTCTCCATCAGTGTTCCTAAGTCTCCTGCTTGTGCAACCAATAGTTAGATCGGCCTGATTGTATGAGGTTGGCAGCAGAGCCCCTGCTGGAAACAGTTCTGGGGTTACACAGATTGTTTATTCTCCATTGAACATCTTTTTGCCAGGTTTGGAATTCAGATTAAAATAAAAGTCTCCCAGTCTTCAGATTAATATTGGAACAGCTAGATCGGCAACTCCAGAGGACTTATTCACATGCTTCTTTTCTATTGCGTCTGCTTTTATTTGCCATAGTACAATTGATGTAAATGAAGGGACCAATAGTCCATTAGTTAGTATTGCTATAACTATCTTGGAATTTTCCAGAAGTCGGGTTGCCTAGAGGAAGTGATTGTAGGAATAAGAAACAAATGCAAGCTGAAATCCTAGCAGGGCCCTTTAGGCCTGCTTGCCTTTTTAAACTTGACATGAGCAGTCACCATCTGACTTTAACGAGGCCACTGAGTGCACTGTGCAGTATTATATATTATAGCAACATCTAGGTTTCTGTGACGGTGATATAATGTGCACATGAAAAAACAAAATGAAATAACTAGATAGATGCCTGATTATATTAAGCTTGCTTCTGCATATAAAGAAATATGTTGGGCTAGTTTATTTTAAACATGGACTTTTAAAAATTGTACAGATACAAAAGTAAGTGGCTTCATTAAACAAAGAAAATAAAAATGATCTGTGATTTTACAGTTAAGAGAAAATTCCTTTTTTGTAATGGGGAGGGGTGGTCTCTCTGTCAGCGGCTTCATCCTGTTGACCAAAATCCTCTGTCTTACAAAGACTGTGCATCTTCCTCTGGACTTCCTTCAGCGGGTGTCAGTCTCTGAGAAAGAGGATCTGGGGATGTCAAGCATTTGCAGAGCAAAGCAGCTGTCGCTGACACTAGGCCTCGATTGGCTCACCTCAGGAGTTGTCTCATCTCAAATAACCCATGAGGGCTCCCATGCCGGGTTTATCCTGGATCTGCATATTCCTTTATTTCTTGTTCAGTTTTGAGAAAGATTTATCTCTTTAACATTTCCATTTAAAAGACCGCAACACACTTTTATGGATGAGACTCAATCAGGACTTTTGGGTCAGTTAAGAAGTCAGTTAATTCTCAGGTTGTGTTGAAGTTACATTCATTCACTGACATTTTTGACTTCTTTAATCTGACTCTATTATGGTTGTGTCTTAAAAAAAATCTCTAATCCTCCAAGTCCAGCACTGGAAGGTTCCCAAGGTCCCTACATCAAACTCTCCAAAGAGTTCCTCCATTGCTTTCTGCCCCACAGTTGAACTATGGAATTTGGGGATCTTAGCATTCTCAAATAGATCCAGGTTTATGGAAAGAGAGAATGTCTCATGCTAGTAACTCCAGCAGAGGTAAAACATAGTGCAGATTGCCAAAACCAGACGTTTGTTTGAATTTACTGTGTTTCAGAAATTTGTCACCCAGGTGGCTTTGCTCTGGTGGTGACTGATGATGAAGAACCAAGCTTGGACTCATTATATGGAATTCTAGTACATTCCAAAGAGGCATCAGTAATGACCAGGCTCATTGGCAGAGGCCCTGGGGAGGAGGAATCCCAGGATGTGGTTGTGTGGTGTGGTTCCAGTAATCACAGGTTTTTCTTTCTCCCGGCAGCCCCCAGTTCCCAGCCAGACCTCTTCGTACTCCTGCATGCTACCCACCAGCCCTTCGGTAAATGGGCGGAGTTATGATACCTACACCCCTCCGCACATGCAAACACACATGAACAGTCAGCCCATGGGTACCTCGGGGACCACTTCAACAGGTGAGCTCTCTGTAGCTGTGCAGAGGGGTCTACCGGGCCCCTTTGGCCAGTCGATGACCTGTATTGTCCTGTAGCTGACTTGAAAAGAAACTTTTGGCCTTGCTTTAAGGGGTGTGTTGAACATTATACTGCTCTTGCCTTTAGGGAAAACTGACTGAAAAGGGAAATTCGGTTAAGTTAGTGAGTGGACACCATATAGACAAAAGAGACATCATTTATGTTGGTGAATTGATCACAGAAGTCGTGTATGAAGATAAGGCCCAAGATCAAATTTTCAGAAGACATCTATGCCTGAGCTGGACAGTTGACAGGGCCCACTGAGCTTGATGTGGGTGCTTATTGGCAGACTTACACATCTTCTAGTTTCTTGATGCCGGCTGAGGAGGTACCACATGAGTCCTCCAGAGATGGCAGAACTGATGAACTTCCAACGTTGGGGAGGTTGACTTGGGTTTCATGAAGTATATGTGAACACAGTCTCTAGTTTCAAAAGGTCTCCTTTTCTTTCTAATGATTGAAAGTTTTTTTTTATTATAATATAAAGTAGAAAAGAAGTATTATGAAGTGTACAGTTTTACAAAGTTCAGACTGTGTGTCATCTTCTCGAGTCTACCCTTGTGGTTGTATTTTTTTTTTTTTTATTCATTTACAGGACTCATTTCCCCTGGAGTGTCGGTCCCTGTCCAAGTTCCTGGAAGTGAACCTGACATGTCTCAGTACTGGCCCCGATTACAGTAAAGAGAGCGAGCGTGGTCAAGAGAGGAAATTGTGTTCACTCAGTCAGTGACCATGTGGATACAACAGTTGGGTGTTCAGGAAAGAAAGAGAAATGGCTGTTAGAAGCACTTCACTTTGCAATTGTGTCCTGTATTGGAGCCTGGGAATGGACTAGAAACAAGGACCTTTGCATACAGAAGGCACGGTATCAGTTGGAACAAATCTTCATTTTGGTATCCAAACTTTTATTAATTTTGGTGTATTATTTGTAAATGGGCATTTGTATGTTATAACGAAGAAAAGAACAACACAGACTGGTGGACCTTGGATCTGTGTTGGCTCATGTGGTTGTTTAAAGGAAACCATGATTGACAAGATTTGCCATGGATTTAAGAGTTTTATCAAGATATATCGAATACTTCTACCCATCTGTTCATAGTTTATGGACTGATGTTCCAAGTTTGTATCATTCCTTTGCATATAATTAAACCTGGAACAACACACACTAGATATATGTAAGAAATATCTGTTGGTTTTCCAAAGGTTGTTAACAGATGACGTTTATGTGCAAAAAGGGGTAAGATATAAATTCAAGGAGAAGTTGATAGCTAAGGTAGAGTGTGTCTTCGATATAATCCAATTTGTTTTATGTCAAAATGTAAGTATTTGTCTTCCCTAGAAATCCTCAGAATGATTTCTATAATAAAGTTAATTTCATTTATATTTGACAAGAATACTCTATAGATGTTTTATACACATTTTCATGCAATCATTTGTTTCTTTCTTGGCCAGCAAAAGTTAATTGTTCTTAGATATAGCTGTATTACTGTTCACAGTCCAATCATTTTGTGCATCTAGAATTCATTCCTAATCAATTAAAAGTGCTTGCAAGAGTTTTAAACCTAAGTGTTTTGCAGTTGTTCACAAATACATATCAAAATTAACCATTGTTGATTGTAAAAACCATGCCAAAGCCTTTGTATTTTCTTTATTACACTATTTTCTTTTTAACCTTATAGTGTGGTGTTACAAATTTTGTTTCCCCATTAGGTTAACATCCTAAATCAATGCTTAGGTTCATACACACTCCATTTTATAGCCTGATGTTTTACAGACATCAGGAGTTGGCAACGTATCAGGGGAAAGAAAAATCACTTATAGCCGTGTGGATTTGCATCCCACAACATGTGCAGAAAAATGGCAATATTTCCAGTTTATCCATTTATTTCATTTAAAAGATCAAAGTGTAGAAATAATTTTAAAAAAAAATGCAACAAGCGATTCACTAGGAGTTTTGTTTTGAATTGAAGCTGGCATTTTCAAACTGGGCAGCCAATCTCCACAGTAATTTCACTGAAGTATAGTCAAAGGTTGAGTTCTTAAAGGAGACTTTCTGCAAGCTGTTGCCTCTCTCAGACAACCCTTCTCCCTGTCCTGTCTCCCTCCTCTTTGCACAAGAGGCATCCTGTCCCACTGACCCCCTACGGCTGTTCCCATCTGAGTCTTGCTTTCTGCGCCTCTGTGGATGGCTGGAGGGTGGAGGGGACTGTTGCATGTCGAGGAATAATGAGCTGAGCACAGACACATCAACAGACAACAACAAAGCAGACTGTGACTGGCCGGGCCGGTGGGAGTTCAAGGCCTTCAGTCATTGGCGGCTTAAGCCAAACATTCCCAAATCTACGAAGTGGGGCCCATTGTTGGTCAGTTGTTATTTGCAAAGAAGCACAGATCTGATCATGTTTAAAGTGGCGGCACGCAGGGCAGGAGTGCCTGAGCCCAACAGTGGATGGAAAAAAAAACCCACAAAATAAGCCTTTGTTGGTTAGAGAAAGGCCTGCCTGCTATTTTCTGTCTGTTCCGTGCAACACTTAAGTCAAAGTAGACATATTTTCTCCAGTAAACTTCAATGAAAAATGTGTATGTGTGTGGGTCCTGACTGTCTGGATTAAAATATTTAAACATGGAGAAATGTTTGGGGGAAAAGATACTTCCATGGATTTGAACTCTGATTTTTTTTTTTAATCCCCATAAGAAATAAATGATTTGAGGATTTCAATATGACCCTGCAGTTCAACATCTCTCATTTGGTAGTTAAGGTCTTATTTCCAGACAGGTCACTTAGGTCTATCAGTTTTAGTTTAGCAGAGTTGCTTTATGTTCGGAAGGCCATTTTAACTGGCTTGCCATTTTTGTGTGTGTGCTTTTGGTCACTGTCCATGTCAGCCTGCACTGCCTGCTGGCACCTATACACCACTGCTACAATCGCCCTTGTAGACATTTCTACCTCCTGACATTTTGCAGCCTCCATTCCCTGAGGGACGTGTGCTGAGGGAACTGTCAGAAAAGGGCTAGGTTGCAGCCACTGCTGGCTGCCTTACTTCTTCCTCAGAAAAAAAAAAAAAAGAGCAGTTTCCAACTGGCTGTGATTTTGGCTGGGGTCAGGCAGCCCGTGCTGGCCCATGGCTCTGCTGAGTAGAGTACACAGACTACAGAGAACAACAGCACATGGAATTCTGGGGGTAAGATCTGAGAGTGCTGTGAGAACTGAGGGTCTGGATGTGTGCAGTTGGGCACGTATACAAGTCCTCAGAGGGTCAAGACTGCCAGGGCGCAGTGGCCCAGCCTGGTAGATCCTGAAGGGGGGATGCTCAGCTGTGGAAGCCTCTGGTTGAACAGGATGAGAACAGCCTTGCCTTCTGCCCACATGCACCCTAGAGAGATGAGCTAGCTGTCTGTATCCTAGGCTGCGTGGTCCCAGTGCCCAGGAACTGGCTTTTGACTCCCAGTAATCATTTTCATTTGTTGATTCACTGACAGGTATATTTATAGATTTGGCAATGGAAAATCTGCAGGGATGTTTTAGTGCCATTTTCCAGGACAAAGACCAAGTTTTATGACATCCTCTGTGCAAACAGCTTACATTTTATCTCAAGGTTTGACTGACTTAGCGACATCAGGTGAATGGAGAGTTCAATCACTCTAGATGAGTGGTTTTCAACCTTCCTAATGCTGTGACCCTTCAATATAGTTCCTCAGGTTGTGGTGACCCATCCTAGCCATAATTTTATTATGGCTGATACTATATCATAACTGTAATTTGCTGCTGTTATGAACTGCAATATAAATATCTGATATGCAGGAATGAACCCTGTGAAAGGGTCATTCAACCTCCAAAGTGGTCTCGACCCACGTGTTGAGAACCACTGCTGTAGGTAAAAGCAACTTTGCTTTGTACTGTGATGAAATTCCAAGGATTTCCCCTCCCCCAAAGCTGTACCTTCCAACAACTCTTTTTTTTTTTTTTTTTTTTTTTTTTTGTTTTTCGAGACAGGGTTTCTCTGTGTAGCTTTGCGCCTCTCCTGGAACTCACTTGGTAGCCCAGGCTGGCCTCAAACTCACAGAGATCCACCTGGCTCTGCCTCCCAAGTGCTGGGATTAAAGGCGTGCGCCACCACCGCCCGGCCCTTCCAACAACTCTTACAAGGTGGTGAACAACTGGCTTCTCAATGGTGCGTACATCATCTCCTCTTCCTGCTTAAATGAAAGATCACTGGGTTTCCTAAAAATTACATCTATGGTATTAATGCTTTGTTCTGCAAGCATTTGCTGTCACAGGATGGCACTGATCATCTCTATTCATGCCTTTGTGCTCTGGGCCTTAATGCTCTCAAGAAAAAGTATCTTTTTCTTGAGGAGGTGGTCTCTATATTGATTTTATTGATGGCAAATACACATTATTCTCATTTTTAATAACTTTTTTTTGGCCTTGGTCATACATGACTAAACTGCTCATTTTTCAAGTTCAAAGTGTAAATCTTTAGAGTTTATATTGCTTAATTCGAATACTGCTAATGGTGACTATCTTTGGAACATAGTCACATGATGTCTTAGAGATGACATTAATAATGGGCTTAATCGATAGGGGTTTCCCCACATACCCTTGCTGTAGGTATATGCGTATGTCCCATTCATTAAAATGAAAAGACGGGGAATCAACAGCAGAATACCCCTTGCTTTGGAAGCATTTTCATCTGTTCTGGTGTTAGTATAGGAAGGTCCTGGGGGTAGTGCTAAAAAATAAGTAAAAAACAAGATAAGAAAAGTGATCTCATTCAGCGGCTGTTAACAAGAAATCCAGAGAGTCTCAGAGCCCTATACCTGAGTAATCTACAGGAGTCAAAATATTGACCTCATGTTAAAGAAAGGCAGATCTAGCACAAGGATTAGGACTACCACAAAGGGCTGTGGGGTTCATGCACTGGACACATTGAAAAGATATAGAGATATTACAGCTATTCTATTTGACAGTGTTAAGTATTTATATTCCAGACAAGTTAAAATCTATGAATAGAGTATACATTTCATAATACATTAGAAGTACATGCATATATACAGTAGCATATAATATACAGAGCTATATTATATGTTAGCATTTGAAAAACAATATTTTCATGTAGGAAGTTATTGGGGTAATAGAGAACAAATAATTTCCAGATGAAGGAAAACATATTTTTAGAATGGGTTTTTATCAGAGGAAAACAAAACAAAATAGCACCATACATCTGTTTCCAATATCAGCAGCTTCTTCTTCTTTATTATTACTATTATTAAAATATGCTGAGGAAATCTGAGACAAAGTGGTGGATGTAGTATTTTTGGAAAGCCAGCTACTCTATTTATTTAAGAGTTTGAAAAGTTTAATTTCTGTTTAAGCCAAGGGTTCAAATGTGCTTTTCAATTTCTAGGGCATTTATCTATTTGTAAAGTGCATATCTACTAGTAGTTGGCTGTTAATTTTATAGCTATAGCCAAGAAGCAAAGCAAACCAATGATCTATTAAGTATTTTATAAGCAATTTACTTATCTGATGGCTTCATACTTTCTTTCCAGTCAAATGCCATATAATTGTGCTGTTGTGTGTTTGTGTAAAATGAGTCACGACAGGGTAAGAGAAAGGTTAGTTATTATAACAATTAAACATTCACTTCAGTTTATTCACTATCTGTTAAAGGACAGCTGGGCTTCTGTGGATACCTGTGCAACATGATTTATTATCTAGGGAGGAAATCAATTTTTTGAAGTTGTTTTAAATTTTAAAAGTACCTCTCCTCAATATAAAAGCCCTTTAATTTTAACTGACAGATTAATTCTGAAACTTTATTTTGAAAAGAAAATGGGGAAGAATTTGCTTCTTTAGAATTAAAAGGTATGAAAAAAATAAACCAGACATTCTAAAAAAAAAAAAAAAAAAGAATCAACTTGATTTTTTTTAGTGCTAATGAAGTCGTGGTGACAAAATAGTTGTCTTTTTGATTTTATCACAAAAAATAAACTGGTAGTGACAGGGTATGATGGAGAGATTTGACATCCTGGCAAATCACTGTCATTGATTCAATTATTCTAATTCTGAATAAGAGCTGTATACAGTGTGTGTTTATGCTACAGTGGGCTTTTTTTTAAGTGACTGACATTCATCATATTGGTTAGACAGTTTTAAAAACCTAGTCTTTGTTTTCTCCAATGTTGTCAAGAGCAAATAGAGTATAATTTGTGGTATATTAAAAGGAAACTGCTTAAAATGTTAGTTAAAGGTGCTTCAAAATATTCTAATTTATTTGAAAATGTATTTTGGAAATTCAATTTCTGCCAACATCTTTTTAAAACACTTGAGTCTTTAAATACATGCAAGTTGCCTTTTAACTTTCACTTTGTACCTATGATTTGTAACCCTTCAAGAATATGGACCTATGACACCAAACCCTAGTGCGGTCTATGAAAACTTGTTCCATATGCTGTGTTCCCAAGACATGCTACATGGTTAGAGATTCATTAGCATGCTCAGCCAATGCTCATGGTTAACAAAGGGTTGAGGTGACACAATGGAAGTCTGAGTTCCTTTCAGGTTTTCACGGTTTCTCAGACCCACATTATGTAACCTGCGCACCGGGCTTCAAGACACATCTTTGGGACCTCAGCACCAGTGGAGCTGCCAGCTTGAGTTTCAATCTTGGATTTTGTCTGTTGAAAGAATTTCACAGTACCGATGTCAATTATTTAGAACTTTAGAACAGCAGTCCACCCATCAGGTTCTGTGTGTACTATTGTGTGGGGTAATTAAGACAAAATCCCTCAATACAGCTGTTTGGTCTTCGTCACTTGAAATGGCAGGATGCACAAATACAAACTGTTTCATACACTAGCAAACAGAACATTCTTCAAAAAAGGCTTAGCAGTTTTTGGTGACTTCTCCAGAAACATAGAGCAATGTATCCCACACAGCTTGAACTCCTGTTCTACACTCTGTGGGTGAGCGTGTCTATCACCATCATTCACGACACCATCACTCTATCGCTCCAGTCCACATGAACCAATGACCACTCTAAGGCACATCATATTTTGGGGTATTTTTTGGTGTTTATTTAAAAATCAATTAGTATTTTAAAATACACAACAGCAGCTAAATGTCAAATGATGGTATTTCTGCTCTATTGTTTTTGTACAAAAGTTGGTGGAAAAAACAAACAATGAAACAACCCAAACTGAAGAACGTGGCTCCGTTTGAAATCCCGTGTTTTTCAAAGACTGGAGGGTCAAATCATTAAGAAAAATATTTACATAAGCTATTTGCAATCATAATTAGGGTGTCAGATAATTCTGCATGCAGTTACTAAGGAGGATTCCCTAGAAGTCCAGGTGCTTCTTGCCTCCGGCCATCATGCCACAGCCTGGGCCCAGCAGCTTGGCAGAGTCTGCCAGATCCTGTTTGCTTGAACGGCTCACTGTGTCTGACAAGTCTGGAGGCAAATGCAGTCGCTGTGGTACATTGTGAGAGAAGGAAAGAAGAAAAAAATTAATTTTGCTTTCCCCACACACTTCAGAATACAATATTATGCTCTGTTGATCAGCATTTAGTCTTGCATATGAAATCTCTGCTAAAACAATTCCTCAGACGGAGCCCATTATCTTCATATTCCATTCTTAGTAGGTTTTTACAAATTACAGCTACTGTTAGAAACTGGACCAAGATTCTCAGTGGAATGACTTCAGAGTCCAAAACCAAATCTAGTAAGATTTTTCTTTCTTAGGTGGGAATGAAAACATGCAAATGCACAAATTGAAAAGAATACTGTAAGTTACAATTTTCTGCTTCTGTTTTTGCCAGGGTCCTAACATAGTTTTAATCAACTATGGCTTTTCAGGAATGGTGGAGTCCTACAGATGCTTGCTTCTCTTTGTGTGTAAGTTGACTGCTGATTCCATTGCCTGACTATACTTTTTCTAGGAACTGACATTGTCACAGACGTGTTGGCATAGCGAGAACAATGCTACTGGACGGCAGTGCTTGCCCTGTGCACAGGTGAGCCAGCCATGGCTCTGACTACAGGTTTGCCTCGGAGCAGAGCACTGGAGTAGGCTCTCAAAAGCGGGGTTGGCTTTGTGTACCCAACTCCTGCTTTTATCTTCCCCCAGATGCAAGCTCACTTAAGCAGACCTACCCCACAGCCAAAACTGCAGATGTTACTGTGGTTAGAAAAAGATACTTCCAGTTTTAAAACAATGTTTTTCTTTTGAAAGAGATAAAAGCCAGAGATGGTGGTGCACACCTTTAATCTCAGCACTTAGGAGGTAGAGGTAGTTGGATCTTTGGGTTCAAGACCAGCCTGGTCTACAAAGCTAGTTCCAGACCAGCTAGGGCTGTTACACAGAGAAACCCTACCTCACATGCCCACTCCTCCAAAAAAGAGAGAAAGGAATATAAAATTATTTTAATTATCACCCCCCCCACACAAATAAAAATTGAGTTGGGGGGTAGAGGTAGGTGGATCTTTGTTGTGAGTTTGAGGCCAACATGCTCTGCAAAATGAGTTTCAAGCCAGCCAAGGCGACATAGTGAGACCCCGTCTCCCCTGCCCCCCCTGCCAAAAAAAATCAAAATTAAAGGAGGGAGTTGACTTTCCAGATCAGTGGATTCCACATGAAGAAACACGGCTGGAAAATATTAAAAAAGAAATGATCTGTATTGAACACACAGAGACTTTTTATATCATTATTACTCTCTATTCAATATAACAAACATTTATTCACTGGGCATTTTCATTGTATTAGGTATTACCATAGTCCATAGGTCATTTAAAGTTTCTAGGAAGATATGTGTAGTTATAGACAAACACTATGCCATTGTCTAGGAGGGGCTTTGGTATCCACAGCCTTTGGCATCTGCAGGGGTTTTAGAACCACTCCTCTAGGGTGATAGAGGATGACTCTTTCTGTTAGGTGAGGCACAAAACAGGAGGCCAGGGCCACAGGCAAGGCAGGATAGGCTAGTGTTTCATCATAGGCAACCTGGTTGGGACTTTCATTTGGAAGACTCTCTTCAATGGGGAAAAAAAAGGCTAGGATGGTTTTTGTCAAAATGTTTGCCCACAAGCATATGTTCCTGCTAGATGCTTTCCTGATGAAAGGCTTCCTTGTTGTCATGTAAACACAAGCTGTGTGTAAATAATCAAAATATTTAGAGACATTTGAGATAATTTATGAAAAGGTTCTTCCTGGATTTGTTTGTCTCAAATACAAATGCATTTCAAACGAAAACCGAGGCATGGTCAGCAAAGATGTCAAGCAGGTGAAGGAGGTCAGAAAACCTGGGACATTCACACAGAACTCTTCATTTCACTTCAACACTCAGCCTGACGCTTACTAAGTAAGTGTTTGTTTCTTGAATCTCAGATGAGACTTATTTGTTCCCAGATAATTCTTTCAGTTCTTTGTACTCTAGCTTGTTCCATAGAAGATTTCAAGCAGAACTGAGACCAAGACAGGCTCAGCAGTCTAAACGGAAGCATGGCGCCCGGGTCTGAGGCTACGAGTATTTCTGCAGTGTTAAGACAGTCCCTGACCACAGAAGAAGCAGGAGGAAAAGTGATCTTTAATTGTATCTGTGTTTCACTCCAAGGGCTCAGAGTTGTTGCTGATGAGCCCAGAGGAAAATGAGCAGCACACATGCATGGTTGGAGTTATCTGAAACTTACAGAGAGTTACTGTGTGCACACATGCACACTCGGGTGGCACTGGAACCTACCAAATGGTAGAAGTAGCCTTATGGAGCCAACTCAACAACCAGAATCTGGAAGGCAATCTGAAGTGAGCATAGCACCTTCCACATACCCAGTTTCCTACAGCCACAAATAAGGCGAGCGCACAAATCATCCTCAGGGTGAGTGAGCTCTCTGGGTTATGGATACAAGAAAGGCAGAGGAGAAAGCTCTACAGAGATGGGACCTGAGTGGGCTCTTCAGTGATGGCCTCAGTTCTCACAAGGAGAATGGGATTCGACAAGCAGCAGGAACAGTGTAATATAAGTCTCAGCCTGCATGACTAATCTAAGCAGGAAGCAAGTGCAGTTTATCCAGGACTAGCAAAATCAAATATGTTTTAGGAGCTCAACTATTTGCTTAGTGACTGCCTAAGCACTTTTCTCTCCCCACTTTATCTAGGCAATGAGTGAACCAACTGGCTGAATGCCCGTCATTGGGAAAAAAAGTGACATGTGACATGCCTGGAAATCTTTTGGGTTGAATAAAAGAAAAGTCACATATTATTCATGTGCTACTTCATGAATATTCATAAATATTTGGGGTAATATGAGTAATCATTCCTAGCCAAACACTTTACTGCAAAGCTGGTTATATATTCTTGTCCTCTGAAAAAGCCCAAAGAGGGCCAGGAAACCCAGGCCTCTGTGTGGTTTCACTTGCTTTTGTTGATTTCTTGAATGTGGTCACCACGCAATGTAAATTCTTGAGCAGAGTGTTTTGTTCTCTGTCCAAGCCTCCCCTGTGTACCACATCAGTGTGATGTGAAGCAGTGAAGAGGAGCTCAGGTTCCAGCCTCGCCAGGTGTGTCAGGGAGCTCTCCCAGGAGGCTTCCAAAGCCTGCACACACTTGACATGTAAATGCTCAGGTGCCGTTGCATCCCAGATCTGTCTTCTGAAAATGTATGCTGCATGGTGACCTTCTTTATGACAAACAGCAAGGCTGTAGCATAGATAAACTTTTAGATGTTGAATTTCACTGAATAACAGTTTAAATAAAAATGACTCAAATAAAAATGAATAGGATGAATGCATGCAATGAGTCTCAATATTATAAACCCAACCAGACGATTCATGTGTCTGTTTTTATACCCGAGCAAAGGCAAAAACAAAAGTGGATCTTTCATCTTGAGCTGAATATTTTTTCCATCTAATTTTGTTTCCTCAGATTTGGAGAGGGAAAGACTGTGGAGATGAGGCAGGGGATAGGTCTCTGGTTGGCTGGCAGCCTAGTTTTTGTCTTAGTACCATATCTGTATGGGTAGAGAAAGGTATGGGAAAATAGAAACTCCCATGATTCCCACAGGAAATTGGGGAATTTGCAGGGATCTGATGTGCTCAATGGCCTCCCTCCTGCCACTGTTTGGGAGGAAAGAGCATACTAAAACACTCTGGTAGGGTCAGGAGTTTCTGCCAAAGGCATCTGCATTCCACAGAAAGCCAAGGCTAGAGCCAAGCAGCAGAAGCGACTGCTCATGGCTCTAGGGCATCCCAAGGAGGACAGAACTTTGAAGTCCTTCCCAAAGGCCCGCCTCTCCATTTTCCTGGGCATAGCCACTATCTATCTGTCCCTTCTGGGCCAGCAACACACCGATCCTATAGACACACAGAGTGGGGTTTCCTGTCCTAATGGTGCCCTTACTAATTCTTTTTCTCCCCAACTGCCAGACCTGTGCTCAGCACCCACAATCCCCAAACAGAAGGGCCAAAGTAATTAATGGAGATCACATCCGGACTTGAGGCAAACTGAGAGTAAATACCATTAAAGTCGGTCTAGTCAACTTATAGTTTTCATAGTTTGCCAAAAAAACCCCACCAGGCACTGTCTGTTTTTCTGAAAACAGTTGATGGAGTGCATTTTAACCCTTAGCAGTTGGACAGGGATTTGTCTACATCTTTTACAACTTTCTCATATTCCCTGGAAAGCCAGTTTGTGTTGCTCAGAACCATGGGACATTAATCTTTCAGAATAGTTTTCAATATTTTCATATTCTTTTAAACGTTAAGAAATTGAATGGAAACTGGTTCATACCTGACGGGGGTCTATGTTGGTCCCCTAACTGAAGATCTGTCACTTTGCCCCAGTGTCCAGGGCCCTGCCAGAGACAAAGCAGAAGTCAAGGTGCAAGAGCTCTGGGCATGGAGGTGGAGTGACAACATGATTCCTGCTTTTGTCCTTCACTTTTAGGGCGACCTCTCATAAACCAATAACTTGTCAAAGCCCCAGTGTGCTCATGCTTATGAAGGAACAACTGTCTCCTCACAAGACGGCCATGGACATCAAACGACATGTACAGATACTTCATGGACTATCAAGTACTATACTAACATATTTAAACCCCTTTTGCTAAAAAATAGATTTCAGGAGGCTCAAAAAATACATGTAGTATAACATGCTAAAAACAAGTGAGTTTACAAAGTGAATCTAGAAGTATAACTCACTACACATAACTATAAATGACAGCAATTTAGTTACTGGGTCTCAGAACATAAGCAGAACTTCAATATTTAGTATATATTATCCCCCCTCCATTGCAGCTCTGTAAATAAACATAAAGGAAGTTGCACCCACAATTCCCTGCCTGGCTTCTAGGCCAGTGTCAAAGTGCATGGATGTATTAGGAAAGTATGGTGGTTTGAACGAGAAAGGCTTCCCATAGTATTGGGCATTTGAACACTTGATTCCTAGTTGGTGGTGCTGTTGGGGAGTCTATGTGGTTCAGCCTTGCTGGAGGAAGAGTGTCACTGGAAACAGGTTTTGAAAGTAAATGCCTTACCTTCCAGTTTGCCCCTCTGCTTCATGCTTCCCTCTCCAACTGCTATGCCTACAGCTCGCTGCCCTGTTTCCCTGCCATCATGATTGGAACCAGAAGCCAACTCACACTCTTGCTTCCTTGGCTATGGTGTTTGATCACAGCAACAGAATAGTGAGTGACACAGAACGCAGTTCAGGACCCACCTCATTTAAAAAATCTGTCTTTGCACATGTCTTCACTGCTGACAAAATGGCGAATAAGGGAAATGTCAGAATAGGAGGCTCCTCCACCGGGGTTTTAATGGTTATTTTTCCTTCCTCACACAAAGGAGAGGAAACAAATGAACAGCAAGCATCCATCCCACTCCCTTACAGAGTCTCTCAGCTCTGCCGGCCCTCACATGCAGAGCGCTTGTTGGTTTCTGTAATCATACTCGTGTGATACAATGAAGTAGAGCATAGGCTAAGGAGCCATTACAGAGGCATTCTTGTTCTAAGAGTGGCTTGAAAAAGATAGAAATGTCACCACTCACAACCTCCAGGTCCAGGGGATCTGATGCTCTTGGCCTCTTCAGGAACCTGCGCGCGCGCGCACACACACACACACACACACACAAAAAGTAAATATATTTTTCCCTTCCTTCCTTCCTTCCTTCCTTCCTTCCTTCCTTCCTTCCTTCCTTCCTTCCTTCCTTCCTTCCTTCCTTCCTTCCTTCCTTCCTTCCTTCCTTTCCCTTCCTCCCTCCCTCCCCCCCCCCTCTTTCCTTCTGGTTTTTTGAGAGAGGGTTTCTCTGTGTAGCTTTGGTGCCCATCCTGGATCTTGCTCTGTAGACCAGGGTGGCCTTGACCTCACAGAGTGCTGGGATTAAAGGCGAGCACCACCTCAACCCGGCCATAAATATATTTTATTAAAAGGTGGAAGTGTATTTATTCTTCATTGTATTCCCATAAGTAGGCAATTCTGAGCACAAAGGATAGGTCTGCCTTTTAAATAAGGAGATCTACTTCTGGCTCCAAGACTGATGCTGAGTGGGGAAAAATGTGGCCAAAAAGACAGGATCTGGGAGTTGGCCATGTCACTTCTACACACAACCCAAATTTAGACATGGACAGACTGAGCTGTAAAAGAGGCTTTGTGCTTAAATGTATGTAAAAATGTTGATCAAGTTTACTACTATCGAAGGAAGAACAAACGCATATTGAGAGGCAAGCATACTAGGAGACAGTCAGCACTATGCCATGGTTACAAGAAAGGCTGCATAGCAAAGCCATCAGCATCCAGGGACACATAATTGCAGTGGACCACAGCTCACTGCTTGGGGCTCCATTTTCAGTTTCTGACCAACAAAACACACATCTAATCCCCCCATGCGCCTAGCATGAGGGAGGCTAACGCAACGCTTTCTTGTTCTATTTTGTAGGGAGACTTCCCTTTCTTCAGCGGAGAGATGAATTTCCTAATAGAGGTACAGGGAAGAGGATGGAGCAGGCTTGATACACTCATCATTATTCTACAGTTTCAGACTGTTGTTTCAGCTACTAAGAATGCCAGTGTCTCATGCTATTATGTAACTACATTATTATTACTGTGTGTGGGGTTTGGTATATGTGTGGCGTGTGCATGTGAGTGTGTGTGCATGGAGTAGCCAGAGTAGGACAGCAGATGCCTTCTTCTGTGACTCCCACCTTTTTTTTTTTTTTGTCTTTCTCACCCAACTAGAAACTTGCCAATTTGGCTGGTTGGCTGGCCAGGCAGCAAGCTTTGGGATCTGCCTGCTTCTGTTCCCCAGAGCTGAGGTACAGGATTATGCAGCCATGGGTTTTAGGTAGCTGCTTGGGATTTGAATTCAGGTTCTTACGCTTGCAAGACAAGTGCTCTTACCCACTGATCCATTTCCCCAACCTCCAGTTACTATATTTTTATTCTTTTACATTTATATTATTCAACAATGATTATACTATTATAATGTAACATTATATTGCAAGTATTTTACATTTGGTTAAAATACTACAGTGTGGTATACTTCTGCCTAACTTTTCATGAATTTTACACCATCCTCATATCCACCTTGGCCAGTGGAAACAATGCCAGAAACGATTTCCCCTCCCCCCATTTAATCCCCCTTTTTGGATTTGCAAGTGTTCATTTGGTAGTGGCTGAGTACTTTTGGAAAGTAGTCTGCTGCACATGGTGAAGTGTCTTTTGTTTTGTTTTTTAAATTTTCTTAAGGTTCAATTCATTCCCAGGGTTTAAGATTAAAATTTCTTCAATTAGTGTCATATTTTTACACTATTCTTTGAATTAAGAAACTCATTTAGTTTTGGTTTTTCTTGATTGATCTGAAAATTAGACAACATCTCAGAGCTGGAACACTGCATATTGGCTGCCCATTGAAAAATGCTCAGGTGTGCAATTATTTTGACCGTCAATTATAACTGACAGTATTGTCTTGCCTCCAAATCTGCTTCACCTCTCTGAAAGCAGACTGTGAAGAACCTACTTGTCTAAACAGAAGTGTGATTTGTGAAAAGGCATGTGTCTGCGGAGAAAGGCAGAGATTGCTAGCTCACTCCCAGTATCTGTTCTCTTTAGAAAGTAAGAGAATCTTGAATACTAGAAGGGCACAAGGCCTCCTTGAATAAAGGCTGCATTCCCCAACTTCCTTTGCTAATAGATGAGGTTGAGTGACTGCATCTTGGTCACTCTGTCTTGGGCAGAAGTGCCATGGTTAGTGTTAGGATGAGGTTTCATAAAGGCAGTAGGCCCTGCCACCTTCCCTTCCCTCTTAGTAAGTAAACCTCACCAAGAAGGCCCCTCCTCTACCTCTCCTCTGGCCAGACTCTTTCCCATGGACTGGGGAATTAGGGGGCTAATGCAGTGTGCATCTAGAATTGGTATCAATCTCATAGCTGGGGGTGGCACATGCCTATAACCCCAGGGCTCTTAAAGCAGAGGCAAGAGGATCAGTAGTTCAAGGCCATCCTTGGATATTTACAAAGTTAGAGGCCAGCCTGGATTGATTCTGTTAACCCCATTCCCACGCAAAAAACAAACAAACAAACAAAAAGAAACCTGTATTTTTCTTTGCTGAATATGTTCTTGGGGCACAGAAACCCTGAATTCTATGTCCAGATGCCTACAAAGCCTGCACAATTCTTGTTTTTAGGTCTGTCTCCTCCTGAGTGCACTGTGCTGTATGTGTGTACTCTGAAGTTCCTGGAGTAGCAGAGGCTTGGCTGTGAGTAGGCAGTGTGTAAGCTAGGTCCGCACCAGTGTATGAGTGGTCTCATTTGTAGGAAGAGAAAGGAGGTGGCCTGTACAGCACTTCTCTCTGTTCCATGTTCTCAAGCAGAACTCTGTTCCTAAATTCCAAGAAAAGTATATTTTTGAAAGAAAGAAGAGAGACATATTTAATGGCTTGACAACTTCAAAATGTTCCAGCATAATTATGCTGTCCTTTCTTTGCATTCCTGCTCTAGGCTCTGAAAATGTTCAGGACAGACCTAACTTCTTTCTTTTCACTTGCGGACACACAGACTTAAGGGCAGGTGCTAAAGTGGCTATTCTGGTTAAAGATGGAAGCTATGTGCTAAGGGCAACAAAGCAAAATGACAGAATGAGTCTAGGAGCTTGGGTTGCCCAACTTGGTCTATGTGAGAGACTCAGACTTCTGCATTATCCAAGGCACCTTCAGTGGATCACTGTAACAACAGCGTAACCTCCACCCTAGTAATATAGATCTTGGCAAATGACACATATAATACCCAAGTTCTGTGATATACATATACTTTGATTTAGTGGTTGGAAGGTAGGCAGGGAGGTCAAAGATCAGCTTTTGAGTGTTTTTCTTATCATATCTGTGATAACCCGGAAGGCAAACCTTATACTTCTAATCAGTGGCTCACCATGAAATGTTGAAAAAATTTACAATACAGGTGTGTCTGTTGACTCTTGCCACTTTATAAAGAGATGAAATTATGCTAGAACAAGAGCACTAGCAAGAAGGGACTATAGTTCTGTTAAAGGAGGTACCCTGCCTAGACCTCACTGTCTCAACCAAAGGCTTGGTAATTCAGGGCCTTGCTAGTATGCAAACACCTGGATGTTCTTGTACCTGTGCACTGGAGGTGGGGGGGGGGAAGGCAACATTTGACAATGATGTCTATGCCTCCAAGCCTTCTTAACGACCTTCACTAAGGGCATAGCCAGAAAATGGTCAGGTGAGGGGTGCTTATTTCATTCAAGCCTATTATTTCATGTGGTGCCCAGGTAGCTACTTATAAAATGAAAGAGATCCCAGGAAATAAGATTCAAGTCTTAGAGCAGGCCCTTGGTAGCCACTCAAACTGCCTTCTGGTGTTCCCTCCTCATAGCAGGGCTGGAAAGATGTAGATGAGGGTTATCCAACTCCATACATCTGTGTACTAGGTTTAGAAGGTGGAAGAGAAGCAGGAGCAGTTTTCCTGCTGTGTTAACTACTGCAATTGGCAGGCACTGATGCAGAGATGATTGTTCTGGCATCAGCATTCAGTGACTAGATACTGGCTTCCTAAGTGTTGAGAAGCCTTTGTGGAAGTAGAGGTTGAACCAGTGTTTAAGTGTCCAGCTAGCTGCTTCCTGAGGGTTAAGAAGCAGTGGAGAACAGGACTTGCTAGCCCCAAGGCTGTGGCCAAAGAGCTGTGTGTTCAGTCAGTAGCTTCAGTGTGTGTGTGTGGGGTCTCCCAGCTCTTCCCCTTCCTGTTTTCCTGGAGTCCAGTTGGTGGCAATGCCCTCCAGTTCCTCCAAATATTTCACTCACCCCAATGTTCTGTTATAGATTTTCTTTCTGCATAAAGTAATTAGGCAATATCTGTTTCCTGCAAAGAAACAAGCTCTTTGGTGGAGATAATTTGCACATGGAACTTAGGGATAGCAAATGGGCTGGGAACATTCTAAGGGAGAGGTTCTCAACCTTCCTAATACTACGAACATTTAATACAGTTCCTCATGTTATAGTAACCCCCAACCATAAAATTATTTTCATAGCTACTTCATAACTGTAAGTTTGCTACTGTTATGAATCATAATGTAAATATCTGTGTTTTCTGATACCCCGTGAAAGGGTTGTTCAACTCCTAAAAGGGTTGCGACCCACAGGTTGAGAACTACTGGTCTAAGGCCTTGAGGGAATTGTATTGCCAAAGAAACCACAAACCTGGTCAGAAGCCTATAGTTATTCAACCCCGAAAGCCACCCTACTCCTCAAACCTCAAAGGGCACATCTTTCAACGGCAACTTCACTCAGCAATATTTGATGATAGCCAAATACTTTTTAAAGGAAAAGGGAATAACAGATCAGAAAGACCCCTTCTCCTCCCTCTCCCTCTTTCTTTTCAAGGTCTCATATATCCCAAACTAGGCCTAAGCTTGCTATGTAGCAGAGGATGACCTTGAACTTCTGGTCCTCCTGACTCTTATTCCTGAGTGTTAGGATTACAGTGTTTTCCACCATACTCATTCTCATTAGATTCTGAGGGATTGAACCCATGACTTTTACATGCTGAACAATCTTTCTACCAATTGAGCTTTATCTCAAGACTCAAGGACAATTTTTTCTACAAACTACCAGGGCATAGGAGTTTTGAATTTTCTAACTGAATGGATTGTTTATTTCTCCCTGGGTAAGGGGACAGGTATTTGTGGGAAGAATGTGAGCATGGCTTTGGGTTCCAAAGGGCTGTCATATTTGACAGAGACTGATAATTGTCTGTAAACATCTATTCTCCTGTTTCCTTTAGTACTGAGTCCCTTAAACACAAGACCATTATGACTAATGGCTTCATTTCAAGGCTTCCCTTGCAGCTAGCTATGGACCATGTAACTAAGTCCAAAACAATGAGTAGAGCAGGAGTGATGTCACACCCTCAATGCACTGAACTGAACTGAACTCAGGCAGTCTGTCTTCAGTGTCCACAGTTAATTTTCTATGTGTCAGAGTGTCTCTAAACATTAGAGACATTGAGCAAGATAGGCAAGATCCCTGCTTTCATGGAACTTGCCCTAGAAGGGACAATGTATACTTCCATAGTTCAAGGAGAGATTGGCTGCATAGGACAGCAGGTAAATGTGGACCATGTGGATAGTGAATAATACTTGAAAGGAAATGAAATATGGTGACATGGTACTACCTGCTGTGGGTACCACTTTAATTGTTGAAGATTTTCCTTAAGAGTACATCTGTGCTAAGTTTTTAATTTTGAGACAGGATTTATAAGACCTGGAGAAAGAAGATCCAGGTGATGAGAATAAAGATGAAAAGTTATGAGGTAGGGGTAAGCTTGGCATGTTTGAAGGGCAGAAAGATCCCAACTTTTCTGGAGCATTAGACAAGTGGGCAAATGGTTATTAAGTGTGGCTGGCAGGCAGGCGGCAGATCTGGTAGGGCTTGTAAATTATGAGAACTGATTTGGATTTAATCTGAAGGGCAAAGGCTATCATATAAGTGATAGAAACATTTTTTCTATGACTGTTGATTATTTCCTTACAAAGTCATGTGTGGATATTTTCAATAATGGAGAACAATAGTTACTGCAAACATTCATATTTATGAAATTTATGAAAGATGTTTCCAGAGAACAGTCTACAAAAGCTGTTTTAGATCACATTTTCTTCTGATTCAGAAGAAACATACCAGCAATGAAGAGGCTCATGTGTCTTTCCCTGCCACCCCCAGATTCCTCCTATTTGCTCTCCCTGTGGAGGGGCTGAGTTCTGTTTGACACATCTAAGGAACACTGAGTGTGTGGGGATGACTTATTCAGGTTGCTTCTCTTAGAAGGGGAATTAGAATTTTCTGGACTGCAGGGTAATAATAACAAGACATTAAAATCTTCATGTTTTCAAACTTTCAATTAAGATGCAGAAAAGTCAGATTGTTTTCCCTATTTCATATACCCAGAGAACTAGGCAATTCTGGAAACCCTTGCTTGGTATGACTCCTCCTTCCCTTCCCTTCCTCCTCCCTCTTTGCTTTCTTTGAGACAATGACTCTCTTTGTAGTCTACATTAACTAGCCTGGCCTAGCCCCATACTTGTGGCAGTCTTCCTGCCTCAGCCTCCCCAAGGCATGGATTTATTTATAGGCATGAGTCATCATGTTTGACACTGATTTTACTTTTTATACAAACTAACGGGAGTTCTTTTTCTTCAGATAGTCCCCTTCTTTTTACTCTCATTTGTGTTCTGGGCTTAAAAAAAGCATTTAGATAACAGAATAATACAACTTGCATTGTTACCTAAAGTTGGAAAGAAAAGAGACAACACAGAAACGCCTTCTCCCTGTTCCTCTCCACCTGCTGTACCCCCTGCACCACACCACCCACTGCACCCCCAGCTGCTGCATCCTCCTGCACCCCACTACCCACTGCATCCCTGTACCCCAGCACCCAATGCACATTCTGCGCCCCTCCCTACCCTGCTTTCCTTCCTTTCTCGAGAAAAGGCATAGGATGATTAGTCACTAGTCTGACTTCCATCTCTGTGATCCTGGGCCCTGTTGCCTAAATGGCAAAATGGGCTCTTCCTATCTCTCAACCAACTCCCTTTCATCCATCTTTCCACAGTTTACTCTGTAGCAAAGATTCTCACTCTGGCTACCTCTTCCCTGGTCCCAGCTGTTCTTTAATTCAAGGTCTGTATGGCTCTGGAGCACACAGTGCAGGAAAAGAGCACAGATGTTCCAGTGTGTGCAGGTACACAGGGAGAGAAACTCCAGTGCCTGTGGCTACTATCACAGGAAAGGGAAGAGGACAGGTATCCCAGGTGCACTTTGCCCAGGAGGTCCCTTTTCTACTTGGGATAAATGAGAAAAAATTTTAGGAGCAGTATCTTGTGGACTACCCATCAAGTTTCTTAAGAATAGGAAGATGGCTTAGGAAAAAAATTTATGTATGTGTTTTAGATCTGAATGCTAAACTTTAAGAATTATTTTAGAAATACATGCAAATGTCTAATCACACTGGAATCCCTTCCCACTCCCTTTCTTTCTTCCTTTAAAGCATATGATATGGACACTGCACTGGTGGTAGCAAAGGGAACAGTCTTTTTGTTTTGTCATTACAATCGAAACTAGTGCCTGTTCCTTGCCATAATCTGAAACCATGGACTCAGTGAACTGCTAGTAGGTAATGATATCTTTGTATCCTGGTCCATTCTGAAATACTAGAGATTTTTAGGACTGCAGTGATACAGTTCGTGATACAGTTCAGCAGTTGGCAGAGGCATGACTGACTCTTAGCTACGGACTATAATCCTAAAATGTGAAAAGGCAGAAACCAGAGAATCTTGCAATCTGATAGTTTTCAAAATAGCTTACTTAGGTAAGCATGTTACTGCTAGTCCACTAGCTAACTTCCAGAGCTGGCAACACTGGAGGAGTACTCAGCCCAGAAATGTGGCAAGCATACACTTTTATACCCTGGATAGCATACCCATGAACACGCGTTGGTTTCCTTTTGGCTGAAAGCAAATGACTCCCGAGAGCATAATGGCCAGTGTGTTTCTCTGTATAATGCCTACAGTGTATGCAGAACATCATTCTCCAAAGCCCCGAGATGGTGTATGAAGTGCTCAGTGGCAGTGGCGATGTAAAACATCCTGACAGCTCTAAATCTCCCAACTACTCTCCAGTTACTTTGAGATCCCCATATTTAAGGGTCTGCTGGTTCCTGGGTATGAAGAAAGAATTTTTAATGGGGCCAAATGTAGGTGTTTACAAGGGGGAATTGTGGTTGTTTTTTTTTTTTTTTTTTTTTTTTTTATTAGGAGCTGCCTTATGTTCAAGAGTTGTATTTACTTTGTCAAGCTCGCCAGAATTAGAAAATCCCCATTGCTAGGCAGCCTAGAGTGCTCACGAAGTATTTCTGGGCATTGAGAACTGAAGCATGTGCTGCCCAAAGGCAGGTTTCATTACAGTGTGTTATTTAGTCCTCTTTCGTCCCTCCCTACCCCCACACCCCCAGACAGGGGCACTTCTATAACAGGGAATCTAGGTTACTTTATGCTGTAACATATTTACATGATTGAAACGCAACAATCAACACATCTGTAAAGCCTGAGGGACAGGCACACTTTAATGGTTTCTTGAAGCAGGCTGATTTCCTGGAGCTTTTAATCTTTATTTTGTCCTGCATGCATGAACAAGCTCTCCTCTACTATAGGTATTTGACACAGTCTACCTGGTATGAATGCAAAGGAAAAGAAAGTAACATAAAATTAATTTTGTGTTTTATCTTTGCCAAACCATTCCTGATTTCTTTCACCAGTTCAATGTGCATTGAGGGCTCGGCTATGATTTTTGTCATGTTGTGTGAGATTTCATACAAATGTAGCTAGGTAGGATGTTTTTGGTTTGACAAAATGAAATGTGGCTTTCTCTCTACTGGTTGGACAAACCAGTCCATGATGAATGAACAGTATCTATCCCAGCAAGGGTTTTCCTTACTCTGCATAGACAGACAAGGCATCCTCTTCCCGGCAGTGAGCACGTCAAACTAAGCTAACAAGCTGCTGACATGAGGCAGTGCTGTCGGATACATGCTACTGTATGTGTTCTGAGTGTCACACATGCATTGCTATCATAGATTCTTAACTCTACTAAATCTGGACATTGATTACTTGCTAAAGTCTTAGTAAAATTGAGAAAAAATAAAAAAATTCATATTAAAGCTCTCTGAAATAAAAATTTTCATTTTCAATTTGATTTCAGAAAGTATGTTAACCCCTGGAAACCCCAACCTCAAGTATCATGGAAAAGTTAGCACACATTTATAAATGAATCTGGCTTAGCATCGGCCCTGCACATGCATCTCCTTCTACATTCTTCCTTCTGTCCCAGTTTGGAAGAGAGATTGAGAACACACTGGGCAGAGCCAGTGCCCTCTCCACACACCTTGGGGCAGTGATGGGGCAGCCAAAGACTCAGTACTCTGGCTGAGGGACACAGACTAGAGGTGGACACAACTCCTAAGAGCAAACTCTTTGCTGAAATGACTTCACATGTAAGATGCATGCAATGATGCAATTCAGTCTAAGACAGAAAGCCTCTACATGAATGAAAAATAAAATTTAGGAAAAATAAAGGAACGACAAGTAAAGCAACAGCAACAACAAAAATACTGATGAAAAATCCAGAAAAGAACAAAATATTTATGAGTAAACAGATAAATGATTGGCTACTTTTTAGGTTTTTTTTTTTAAATTTGTTTGGCTTAATCAAAATGCATGTTTCTATAGAAATGTTAACAAGAGCTAGGTTTACTTTCCACATGGATAATTTACAAGTAATTTCTCATAGAGATTATTTTCTGTTCTTTAAAAACTCATTTGCTTTTACATGTGGAGGATTTTTACCCCCCACTACTTAACTTTACTATTGAGCTAAATCTGTTTACAAGGGCTCTGAAAGAGCCTCAAAATGTCGACCTGACTTGCTACAGCACATTGATTAAATCCTGTCTCAGGTTTCCACTGCAGCAAGCAGAGGCAGGCGTCCTGGTCAAGCAGGAGCTCTGCACTTCCCCGGCATCTGAGGTCTGTAGGAAGGCTGTGGAGATGAGATTTGCTGCATTTGTGACATTATACTCCAAAATGGCACAGTGAAGGGAAGGGACTTTGTAACTGCTGCTCAGGATTATAATCTAAGCTGTAAAGATTTCAGTAAATATATCTGTATATTTTACCCTAGATATAAATACAGTTACACATAATGTAAGCACATGAATTCACATATTATTACTATTATAAAATTTTTGGTACAGTCAAAGCAAAGGAAAAA